>NC_057920.1:23332600-23633776 GCF_018873765.1 Telopea speciosissima | reverse complement strand
TCCTCTCCCAATCTTTACCTTAAAAAATTGAATTTACTTTAGCTGATCTAGACTGGCTAGGACATTGCAAAAAACACTGATAAGTATCAATTGCATTTGCCAAAAGGCATCAACCTTCTCATTCTCCACCTAATTGATTACCTTTGAATCAATCTCCATGACTTTTTCATTATGATTCAGCTCTCTATTTAGCTGTATCCCATTACCACACTTGTATTTAAAACCAATGATCAAGAACTCGATCGCAATCTGTCGAAATTGTCGAGTTGTCGAGGTTTCAACAGGTTTCGAGACGAGTTGGAGTGAAACTTTTAAAAATCCCTTAACTCGGCCTGGTTTCGAGCGTTTCGGTCTGGTTTTGATCGAAACTGACAGTTTCGATTGAAAGCAGGTCAAAACCGTGACCACACAACATGCTTTTTCCTTGGTTTTAGTTGAACTGAACATGATGCCAATAATTCGCAGACCATGCATCTTTACTTTTAGGTGCAGAACCATACTACACAGCCTTATCTTCTACTCCTACCTTCTTTTTCCCATTCAAACCAATGACAGCCTTATCTTCTATTCCTATCTTCTTCTCCTATTCTTTATTTTTGCATCTTCTTCTCCTTATTTATTTCTTCCTTTTAGTTAAAATTCCATTATGGGTCAAAGTCGTTCATCCTTCCAAAGATTTTTGGTTCAAAATGGAGAAAAGGATCTGATGAAAAAATATTTAAGAGAAATGAAGTTGTTCTTGGTATTCCTTTCATTCTATTCTAGTCTATTCCACAATAATTGTTTAAATTGTATGCCGTGTTGTTTTGTTGATTTTGCATTTTTTTTTGGGGGTTCATAGATCTTGAAAAGTGGATCATTTCAAAGAGGAGAGCAGTTTTTATGGAGGCATCTCCTTGTATGACAAAAAGCTTCTCAGGTGGCCTGGGGAGATCAATAAAGAGTTTGACATTAAATTCCAACCCTGTGCTTTTCTTTTTCCAATCAGTAATGGACTATCAGACCAATTGGTCCCATAACATGTTATGGGATACGTATGTTGTGCATTCGGAGAAACGGCTTCGCAATCTTCAGTGGTACGCTGCTCAAGGATTAAACCCACCAAGAAACTCCGCATGGAATTGAAGAGGGGCATCTTAATGTTTTATTTGGATTCAATGTATTATTCATGGTTCAAATACTTTATAATTATGTGAACTATTATAAATTTATAATATCATTTTAGTTTCTGTATTGCATCAGCGCGTACGTTAGTAAACTTGGGTCAATAACCACAAGTACTATTTTCAGTGATTTTTTTGTGAATGTAATTCATGGATTGTGTTTAAAATGTGAAAAATAGGCAACCTGCAAAAAATCAGACCTAAAAAACCTTGTTTTGGGGTCGAAACCTTGGTTTCCCCATAAAGGTTTCAACCAAGATATGGTCGAAACTGAGAAGAACTCAATTTTTGGCTGGTCGAAACCTTGTCGAAACCCGAGTTTTAGAACCTTGGTTAAAACCCCCTGCTTGATATTGCATTAATATTTTTCTTTTCCGGATAAACCCACTTAATCCACTTTTAGTTCCATCCCATTTCAATATTCTCTCTTTATGTTACAGCTCTAACATCCATATTTTTTGGATGTATTCATGATGATGTATTATTGTGTAATATGGATGCATTTACGTGTCAACCTTGTAACAATACCAATACCATTAGTAAAGAGTTAAGCCAGTCTACAAGGAACTCTCTTTAATTCATCAACCTCCCTCTCCCCACCAAAAAAAAAATTATCTCTTCTCTTCTTTCAAACAATCAAACCAAAGGTTAAAAACACTCAAAGGTCCAGTAGGAGACTAGAGGAGCCAATAACATACCCAAATTTTGGACAGATAAGGTGCTGGACAGGGTTAGATTAGCTGAGTTTTGGATGGTGTTCTTGTTGCTCATCAATGACTTGTTATCTAATGAAGAAACAAATGATTTTGATCTTCCTCTTCAATAATTTTTTTCTTGTTTTGTTACATGATCTCTTATTTTGTTCAATACATGTGAGAACATTAGGAAGGGTTGTGGCAAGGTCCCCATTGGGTATAATCATTGAAGCATGGTTTGTGGCATGGTCTCATGGTTACTTGTAAATTTCAAACTTTATTTGTTGGGTCTTTAGCTCAAATTGGTAAAGCATTTGGAACATGAGGATGTCTCAAGTATGTTCCAAGGGGATGGTGGTTCGAATCCACCAAGATCATTTTTATTCAACTGTTCATAGAAGACACTCATGAGCATCATACAATGTTTGCTTCTCCGTATTTTTTTTTTTCTTTCTTTCTTTTTTTGTTGATAGTATGAATGAATTTTGTTGCTTCTCTGGTTTTGAAGATGCAAAAACGAATGAGACATTTCCTATTTGTATTCTTTAAAATTGTTGTACGTCTAATCGATCCATAAACTTTTGTAATTTATTGTGTCAATAGCATTTCTGTAAATTATAGTAACCTATTAGTGCATCTCTGTTATTTAGGCACCGTTTGACAACGTTACTATTGTTTCTGTGTTGTTTCTGACTAAAAACGTATTTTGGTGTTACTGTTACCAGAATAACGTTACTGACTTCCTGAAAGGTGTTTGATAAACCTCTTCCAAAAACAGTTTTGTATTGATTAATATAAATTACAAAATTACCATTAATAGCAAAATACATATAAAATCAATGATGTTAGGACATTAAAATTTATTAAAAATCTAAATAAAGTTTATATTAAAAAAAAAGATAGAGATGCACTAATAGGTTACTATAAATTACAAAAATACCATTAACATTATAAATTACAAAAGTTTATGGATCGATTAGACATACAAAAGTTTTAAAAAATACAAACAGGAAATGTCTCATTCGTTTTTTCATCTTCAAAACCAGAGAAGCAACAAAATTCATTCAAACTATCAACAAAAAATAAATACAGAAAAATTGACATTGTATGATGCTCATGACTATCTTCTATGAACAGTTGAATAAAAAGGGCCATGGTGGATTCGAACCACCATCCCCTTGGAACATGCTTGACACATCCTCATGTTCCAAGTGCTCTACCAATTTGAGCTAAAGACCCAACAAGTAAAGTTTGAAATTTACAAGTAACCATGAGATCATGCCACAAACCATGCTTCAATGATAATACCCAATTGGGACCTTGCCACAACCCTTCCTAATGTTCTCACATGTATTGAACAAAACAAGTTGGTGCCTTTGGATATACTCCACTTTCTTTGACAAATCAAGAACCCAAAGATCTAAGCTGCTCTGTGGCTTTCAACCAATTTTCAAAATGAAGCACCTCATTAACATCCTAGACGTTAAACTAATTGAGAATTGGTCACCTCATTAACATTCAAGGATGTTGTACTTGAATGTACTGGTTTAATAGGCAGGCCATGGTAGCATCAATCCAACTATAAAGAACTAAACAGAAGTGCATTGGGTTCCAAATAAACACTTTTATCAAGAGAAGACATGGAGGTATCAATCATATTATGGACTGCAAGGTATATGATAATGCATCAAGAGATATAGAAGCATATTAATCTTCACGTAAACAGCAAAACCCAAGCATGTATTTAAGGATGCATTAGAAGAGAATAGAGGTATACTCATGGACAACCAGAATCAAGCATGTATAAGAGAATGCAACAGAGGAGAGTAGAAGTATACTAATCTTCTAATGGACAGCAAGATCCAAATATGTATTCAAGGATGCAACATAGAAGAAAGAAGTATACTAATCTCCTAATGGACATCGAGATCCAATCATGTACATAAGATTACAATAGAAAAGATGGAAGTACATTAATCTTCTAATGGACAGCAAGATCCAAACCTATAAATTCCAAAGAATCAAACAGTAGATCATCAAGTGTAGCCAAATTAAACCGTTTGAATTTGTATACATTGGCATTGTCTTCTTCTATACTCAACAGAACACCATATATTCCTAGTTTTTGTCCACTGAAGATACTTGAAAGCTTTCAGATAATTTCAAAATCCCATAAACCAGAACTCAAACCTTGGAGTCCTCTGATGTATTTGAAGGAACAAATTTAGGTGGTTAATCATACCTTTCTTCTGCAGTGTCATCCATGGGTCACCAATAGTAATAAAGGCACAAAGATACGAAAAAGAAAAGCTTCTAGTGGCTGTTGTGTCCTTCCATGACTTTTCAAATAACTTGGAAAAGTCTCTGTCTTCTCTGTACCACACACAGTGAGAAACCTCTCCAATTAAACCACACCTAGGAAATCTTCAAAGAAAATTCAAGGAAGCCTTTAAAGCATAGATTGTGCATCGAGCAAAAAAATGAGGTAAAAATGACGAACAATAACAATGACTGCCATGAAAACGCATTGGCTGCAAGAGAATAACAAATATCTATTTGAGAGAGGAAAACAAAACCAACAAATTAGGGAAAATAGGAATCACAACTCGGGCTGATTCTTGCCATTCTAATGACTCTCTCTCTCTCTCTCTCTCTCTCTCTCTGTTTTCTTCCTTATTCCCCTGGCTCTAATTTCTTTGGGGAGTTCTGTACCATGAGGAGGGCGAATTTTTGCAAAGAGAAAATGGACCATATTCACATCACACAGCAAAAGTAAGGCAGAATTGAGGGACAACAACTATTAAAAAAAATTTAAGAACACCAGGATGGGTTTATTTACCAGAAAAGAAAAAAAAACGAAGAAGGGATTTCGAAGATACCTCTACGCAATTCTGCAAAACCCCTATCCTGATTCTGACTCTAATTGGTTTTTGTTTTCAAAACAAATTTAAGGGATTTCGAAGATGCAGAGATTAGGGATTGTGCAGTGAAAAAGAAGAAGAAGCAGAAGAAAACAATAGAACTAACCCTAGATGGTGACGACGAGTTGTAGGCGGTAGGAGATCTCGAGCGGGCAAGCTTGAGGTTGGAGAAGTCAGCGCTGGAACATGAGAGCTTGAGGTTCTTGTATAGGCTGGAGAAATCAGCGCTGGTAACGACGAGTTGCAGGTTCTTTGTCTCCTTCCCCGTATTTCCATGGAGGTTGAGAGAGGAGTGCTTTCAGGGAAGGGTCGAGCGAGAGTTGAGGGAGGAGACCTTTCTTCGGCTCCCTTTCTTTAAAACACGGGTAACACTTTTGGATTTTGGATCGCAAGTGGTAATAACAACAAATAGTTGTTATGTCAAAAACGTTATTTTAGGCATAAATTGTTATAAATTTTGATTTTTGTTATAAAAAACAAGTGAAACAAAACGGATTTATCAAACGGTTTTTTTGTTTCATTTGTGTTCTGGTAACGTTACTGGCAAAGAAACAGTCTATTTATAATGTTGTCAAACGAAGCCTTAATATACACTTTATATGAATTTTTAATAATTTTTAATGTCCTAACATCATTGACTTTATATGGATTATAATATTAATGGCATTTCTATAATTTATAGTAAACATTACAAAACTGTTGGAGAAACAGGTTTTATCAAACACCTTTGCATTACAAAAGTGTTCTGCATACGTTCCTGTAACAGGTTTATCAAACACCCTTTTGCAACCCAGAAACGTTATTCTGCAAACAAAAACACCAAAATACGTTTTTGATGAAAAACGGAATAGAAACATGTGTAACGTTACCAAACGGTGGCTAAAAACCACACAAAAATAGAGAGAGAGAGAGAGAGAGAGAGTGGTCTAAACTAGGCATTACCTTCTTCGGGAAATTTCTCCAACTTGTAGCGGTGTCAATTCCAGGCCCGGCTCGACCGAGTCGATCCGGCTAAGCTTGACACGTTTAGTAATCAAGCGGTCCCGATGTGGGGTCTTAGCCCTTCGGGCGCCCGATTGAACCGACCAATTCCAGGTTCGACCTAGCCCGACCCTTGAACTTGTAAACTTCTCCTCCCCTTCCCTCCACATTTCTTTTTTTTTGTTTGTTCCAATAGTGCATGAATGGATTTTAACAATTCATACGGCTAGACCTTCATCAACCTCATGGCCCACCTTTACTACGTCCATATCTCCACCACTTGACAATATATTCTTCCTTCTTTGCCCATACCACCTCGTAAATGTAGGCAAAGAGACAAATTCATGGCTGAACTCATATCATCTATGGTCATCATGTGGCACCCACTCGATGACCCTCAAGCCCAGGCACAACTCAATGAGTTTCAAAATTGAGCCCAATTTTAAAATGTATGGCCTTATGCTCAATTTGGTTTCAAAATATATGTATGATTGCCCAATCTAGGCCCAACCCACTTGGACCAATTGAAACAATCCCCATATATCCAATGATGTAAATATGCTGATGATCCAATAAATTTTTCTATGGTGTAATCGGATAATGTAAATTAGTCTTCTTTTTTCAATTTTTTTTAGGGTTGCACCGTTTAAAACCTGTTTAGATTTAAACAAGTCCAAAGCCCAATTAAGGCCCAATTCTAGTACCCGATTATAGCCCGAAGCCTAACTGAGCCCGACCAGGCCCTGCCCGATTATCTAAATGGGCGATCACAATGCAGGTTTCAAGCTTGATTAGGCCCGAACAAGACTGACCGAGCTCAACCGGTTGCCACCCCTACTCACTTGGTTTAAAATTTCTCCAATTGTTTATCAAAGGAGAAGTGTTTATTGTCTACGAGTGTGGCCCCTACATAGATAGGACTAATGGAAGCATGCAGAAACATCAACAAGGGCGGCATTTTCGCCTTTCATGGGGTTGGGGCAGTCATTCAGTGTCTAGGCGCAACACTCATGCTCTTTGACAAAGTTCTTTTCCCCATACTCCAATTTATGTAATTTTCGTAAAACAAAACAAAAAAAACTTTTACCTTTATTTTTTACGTAATAATTCAAAATTTCTAGATTTATCTCTGATTCCCTTTGTAGGTCCTCCTAAAGCCCACCTTACCCTTAGCTTCCCCTATGTAACTCATCTTCTCTCTTCAATTGCTTGTGTTCGAACCCAACCTCCTTAGATAGAAAAAACCTCTTGCATAGTAGTCATGTCACATGTTTTCTCTCCAACCATTCATCCAAACAATCTTTATAAATGTTGTGCTATGAAATTTAGCCCCACATCGGTTGTGCATTGGCCAACCTTCACATGATATAACGCATTATGGGTTTGAAAATGGGCCTCAGAAATAAAATCGGATGGGCTAAATATGGTTGCACCGGACAATATCATGGTTGCGTACTCCAATACATCAACGATGTATTTTAAAGTCATGCGGTGAATCTTAACCAAAGCGGACAGTATTATGGCATGCGGCGTCCCGCCATAGACTGTGGCACTTCATTGGTATCAGAGACAGGTTGTGGGGGAATGCGATATAATTCTATAGTGGAAGCATGGATGTTAGTGCCACATAATATAATCTCACATCGATTGTGTCTTGGCTATGGAATGTCCATGTAAGTGGTAGCCGACCTTCACATGATACAACGCGTTCTGGGTCTGAAAATGGGCCTCAAGAACAAACCCAAGCGGGTTGAAATGTGGTTGCACCAGGCAATATTGTGGTTGTGTACTCTGATACACTTAAGATGTGTTTTAAAGTCGTGCGACGAACCTTAACCAAAGCGAACAGTATCGTGGCATGTGGGGCCCATCGTGGACTATGGCACTCAATAAAATATATGCTTGCATTGTAGCTACTTGACTTCATCTTCGTTCTCCAGTCTTATCACACGGTGTGATCCTTTGATTTGTCATTGTTGCCACCATTGTAACAAATCACCAGATGCCAAGAGTTAATGAGAGCCAATAAGGTGGTACTTGTGGTGGCACCGGAGGGATAGCATGAGAGGGATTGGATTAAGAGAGTTATTATTGATTGATAGGGATGTCAAATAAAACTTTTATAGCCATGAATCTTACTTCATGCAACCTTAGGGGATTCAGACTATTGTAGGAGAGACCTAGAGTTACCTATTGTACCACAATCACAATATTTTTTTTATAAGACACAAACATAGTAACCCCTAAAGAAATCAACACTTGATTAAGCTAGTGACATAGGTTGATCAACAATCTCTCAAACAATATTTGCACAGAATGCATAGTGAAATTATACACTTTATACTCAATAGGGTTCAAAACCCTAATTCACAAAAGAGTGAATAGAGGGAGAGGGAGAGAGAGGGAGATAGGTTATTAATTTGGTAAGAAGGTCTTTTCTATTCTCCTTGCTGTTTTAATATTTATATATTTAGGGATGCTAACAACTCTATACCATACAACTTGGCAAGTGGTGGAATCCTATTAGGTGATCCTACACATTTGTCTATATCGTTGTTTCTTAAATAGAGATAATGATATGCATTGTCCCTACAATATTCTGCAAATCCACGGGATATTAAATTATCATATTTGTTGAGTTCTTAATTCTTTTGATGACTATGAACCAATTTGGGAGCTTGGAGCCCGTGTATGGACACTATTAAGCCCAAGAAACCTATTTTAGATAAAATCTTCATGGCTTAACCCTATTGGTTAAGATCGTTGGAAAAATGTATACCCTTGATGCAGAACTACCCAGGAAGATTCCCTACAAACGATTAGGATGGATCTTTTGATCCACCGATGAGTTTAAAAGTATGTACTCCTAAAATCTATAATTACCAGGAAAGAGCTTTTGAAGTTCTAAGCAATGGGTGATTTGGCTGTGTGTTTGGTTTATCTCTTAGATCAAAGTAGTCTCCAACAACTTCTTCTCAACGTTCATCCTTTGAATAGGTGAATTTTCTTTTTGTTTGCTTTATTCCATTCATTGACGTTTTGTTCTTTTCTTTTGTTAGTGCACGAGCAAGGTGCATGTGATACTACCTCTCCAGGTAACATGTATTCCATTGGTTGTGATCCCATTTTTCTTAACAATGGTTACAATTCCTTCTCATCTGTTATATTGTTATTATTGTAATATAGCTTTTCTTATGATCTGTTGTGTGTTAGTGTAGTTCTACCGCGGTCTCAATAATGGTTCACGCATGTCTTCACCATGCCCCAAGATTGTATGCATGTTGTATGTGTGTTTTACATGTGAAATATGATGTATTACGTATACGATTCGATGCCCATGTGTATTTTATTGTATGCTTTTGTATGTTAACTTTGGTGGCTAACTTACATCATTTATTGCATACATATCATTTGCAATAGCATCTTCTGTTTTAGTATTGTTTCAAATAAAATGAAAAATATTATTTTTTTATATCAAGTCATTTAAATTCTTTTTAGGAAAACCCAACATAGACAAACGTTTAAAAATTTTGTCTACCCTAGTGACTTGAATTGCAGATGATATTTGGTGATTCTACCGCAAGTGATGGTGGAGCAGTTAGAAATCTTGAGGATCATCCTAACTTAAATCATAGCGATGGCCTAGAAGTTTGATTCATCTCTTCCATATATTCCTACAGCTTGGGAGTTGGGTGTATCTGATGGTAGGAATGAAGGATATACCCTAACTAGTACCCATCAACTTGATAGGACTCCTAATACAATTAGGAAGAGGAGGAGGTCTATAGATCTCAAATGGCCCATACAAACCATGTGTGAGGTATCTTAGGCCAGACTAGAGAGGTACACCACCACCTCATCTAAATCTCCTCAATTTAGGAATATAGACTACAATACAAATCAATGTGTTATAGTGCTTGAGAGATGTTGATAAGGATTTGAACGTGAAGGCTATTACGAAGATGATTGAAAACCTCACAATGGAGATAGGCCTTTATTTTTGTTCTAATGAAAAAGAAGATATGACTATTAGAAAAGCTAGATTAACAAACTTTATGAGTCCGCTTGGTAACGCTCCAGAGAACGTTTTCCTGTTCTTTATTCCATTTGGGACCATAAAAAAGGAATAAAACATTTGGCAATCATGGATCAAATTTTTGTGCCCAAGAACGACCTGGGTCCTAAAAATCATCTAAGGATGACTTTAAAGAAATATCGTTACTCATGTTCCTCACTCCCAATACCATTTTTAGGGCAAATTCATTCGTGAAAACCCGAAGAAATCTATTATGCCCTCTCACGATAAAACATCCAAGAGAATTGGAGGAAAGAATGCCGCACTCTCCATTGAACCAAATCTCAATCGAATCAAGTTGAACTTCGTCTTCAACCTATGGAGATACATTTTACTTGGATGCAAGCTTATGTTCGTGTTGCGTTCGCCTTCCTCTTCTTCTTCTTTCTCTTATTTTTAAATTCGAAAACTACATCAGGAAATAAAGAAAGCCTTAACAGTTTTTTTTTCGCAGCCCTTTGTTTGTAATGATTCCAATCCTATGTGAATATGATTTTCTGACCTTCTCATAATCTGGCAGGGTAATTCTTCTTCTTCTTCCTCTTATTTTTAATTCTCTTTCTACTTCTTATTCTACATTATGTTGAAGAAAGATTTAGCATTTTTCCCTTTTTTTCAGGTCCCATCAAGCCATGTTTAAAAATCCAAACCTTCAATGAAGTTCATAGGTATTGTGTACTTCTGTGATTCAACGAAGTTCATGGGTATTATGTACTTCAAATGGTTCACTAAAATAAAATTTCTTCTTGATAGGTCCTTTTTTTTTTTTTGCACTCCATTTTTCCAACCTCATGTTCTCCCTCGCCAATCCTCTTTTATACAATCATTTACTAACGTGATCATCCAAAAAGAAGCGTCTGATATTTTTTTTTTAAACTAACAAATAAATGGCTTAATTCTGTGAATGAATTTGTTAATCCAATCCCTAATCAGGTTTTCGGTTTAAATTATTAGATTAATTACTTTCTCCAGATGAATGTATGTCAAGAGTTTTTATACTATTCAAGGGTAACTAAAACAAGCAAAATCTACAGTGTTGTTATTTTATATCATTGTGCAATAGTTACATTAAACAATAAGTATTGATATATAAACGTGATGGTAATTAGAAGGTGAATCTATTTTAAGTTTTTTTTTATTTTTTATGAAGTAATTTATTTCAAGTCTTTGAGAGAATACATGATATATAAAAGAAAGTAAACTTTGATTGTTTTTTTATGCAGAGGTCCTCCACAGTGCTTTCAGAAACACCGTAATCTGTCAAAACACCCTCTGTTGATGCTTGTGCTTTGCATCCTAGTCTTTTAAGTGGTTGGGTCCTACTACTAACTCTAGACTGCTTAAGACCTTGTTGCCAATTGACTACAGTGACTCAATAGCCATGCTCAAGACCCTGTGGATTTTTGGTGGGTTGTATTTCAACACAAATAGGTTCTTTACTTCTGTCCTAAAACAGATCCCACAGCCAATCAATCAAGCCTATTTTCTTCCTCTTCATCTTATTCTGCCCCTATTCTTCCTTGATTCTATGTTATGTGGATCTCTTTATCATTGAGATGGGGATGGCAGCAAAAGCTTAATTTCATGTTTTAGCAATTGATGACAGCCTCATAGATAGAAAACTGATTGAGAGGCGCTTAAAGACCGAACTCATCTTATCATGGTATGTAGATGAAAATCTGGAGAATAGGTAAAAGAGGAAATAGAGTTTTTTTCAAAGTTCTTTCCTACTGAATTCATTGGATTTTGACTGTTTTTTCTTCTGGGTTTTGTGAATTTGGGCAGTTAGTACAGTGGATTTTGGGAGCAAAGCTTTAGAGTTTTTGGGTTTACATGAGGATAACCATAGAAACTCAAACCCACCTTCTATTTCTTCACACAATCAGGTTTAAATTTGTCTCTTAATGGTTCTGTGGGTCTTATTAGCTTCTTTGCTTTTCATTTTCAAATAGATGTGAGAGAGTGAGTGTGAAATGGTGTAAACAGATTCTAGGACGTAGGAGACTGTTATGAAATGATTGGATGTTGAACTTGATTTTTGGAATTGTAATTATTATCCAAGTGATCTCCCAACTAGTATGGATGACTAAGGTATTACTAGATGCCTTTGTACCATTTTAGCTTGCTTGCCTTTCATCTCTTTGCGCCATTCTCTAGTGCAATCCTTGAAAGTGGATTCCTTCAAACCTAGGTGAATAAAATGAATGATCAGTTTTTCTCTTCTATTTGTAAAAATATTGGACAAAGTTTTTACAAGTGTTTAACACCTAATTGTATTTTTTTCATGTGGGTGGATCAGTGGAGAGAATGTAATGTAGCAGAGGTCAATGTAAGATCAGAATATCAAAAAAAGAGTGGAGCAAAGGTCAACAATTTTGGTGTTGCCCACATTCTATTGGAGTATGTCAAACAAACTTGTGTTTCCTTATTTTTTCTGTAATAAGATATGTTGCATTGGGTTTTAACAATCATATTTCATTGGGATGCAGATTGAGAATACTGGCTGTGATTTTTCAAATGGGTAGATGAAGAAATAGATTGTTCTACTACCCATCATGTTAGAATTTTAGTTCTAATAAAATTCTATATGGACATAATTAAATCCCTAAACCAGGTTAATTATGATTTTGGTCTAATAAAGTAGGGTCATTAAGTTATATTAGAAGTCTAATGTAGACTGGCTTAGTGTGGGCTAGATAGATTTCTATTGGGACTGTGATGAGTCAGACCCTATAGGAATTACTATATAAGGAAAGCTAGGTCCTCCCTCTACCCATCACAACTTATTATTCTCAATTGCTATTGAGGAGTGCATTCTTGAAAGAGAGGGAGACATTCAGTGTTCGTCGTCCCTGTGCATTCGGTATTCTCATCAGACCAGTTACTTTGGGAATAGAGGGGAAGCACCTAGATCTTTGTTCTTTATTTTTCGCTGCAATCATCATCACTATGAATGAGAAACAAGGTTGGTGGTTCTATCCCTATTTTCTATTATTTATTTGATTGTGTTCTTGAACGCCTTATGGAGATCCTGACTTTTGGGATTTTGTCCCTATTCGGATCGATTTATTCTAACAAAGCTTCAACTTCATCTATTCATCCCATACCTTCTACATCTGCATCTCCTGATTCTTCACACTATTTTGTAAAAGGGTTTTTAGAAGGAGTCATTACAAATTCAGAGTCTCATACAAGGATTCTGAGAGACGTCTTTGTTGCCAATACCAAACTTGACCTGAACAAAGGTGGAGATTAATATTACCTCTTGAAGAATTGACATCTCCTTTTAATTTAATGAAACTTTGAGTTTTATTGTCTTTATGATGTAATATGTTAACTATTAGGACACTGGTAATGTAAAACTTTAAATTTTTGTAACTTTTTGTTATGGGGTCAAATGGATATTGATAAAAATAGTCCAAACCTTATGGCCACTAATATACACAATGGCTTTTATGTAAATATTGGCAATAGTATTAAAATTTTGTTCCAGACCATGTTTTACCAAACACCAATTGGTTCAGGAATGACTCCAAGAACAGTTCTAACACAGGTTTATCAAATGCCCACAGTAGGTAAAGAATGATATTTCAATGGAAAAACAACAAAAGATCATTTTGTTGAAGAACGATGTTCCCATAACGAAATCGTTACCAAACGGGCTCTATATGTATTTCTGTGTTACTTTGTTGGATGATTTTTTGTTTTGTCGTGTTTAAAAACAAGTATTAATTGACTTCAGTACCCGTTAACAGTCATTTGAAGTTAACCTATGTAGAGAATCTTTTTTTTTTAATAACTTATGGACAGTGGGTTACTTTAGTTTATTGAATACTGTTTTTTTTTTGTGAAAAAAAGATTTACTGAAATTGAGAACCATGTGTAAAGCCATTAGTTTCAGATAGACAAAGTCTATGAAGCTAAGGAATGGAATTTGGCCAATCTGTTGTACACATGATAGACAGGGCCTTCCTTGCCAGGGCATTTGCAATACCGTTCAGAGCTCGTGGAATACAAGAGAATGAAATTGATGCAAAAGAAGCACATTGATGCCTAATGTCATTGATTACCGCTGCCACATTGAACCCCTTTAGTTTATTGAATACTTTTTTTTTTTTTTTTGGTTAAGGGGAAATTTATTGAGGGGGGGGGGAGTGTGTAGTACTAGTGGCTTCATTTGCACACAGCTCATGAAGCCATTGAATGGAGTATGGCCAATCCGTCACACACACAAGTGACAGGGCCTTCCTGGCTAGGGCATCTGCAACCATATTCAGAGCCCTCAGAACACAAGAAAAAACAACTGAGGGAAAGGATGGGACTAGCCGCTCCACATCAACAACCAAGTCAGCCACCTCCCACGAAGGGATCTTCTTTCCTTCAACCATGAGAAATGCATCCATATTGTCTGTCTCGACCATAAGATCATCAATTCCCAATTCTAATGCTGAAGTCAAGGCATATCGGATAGTCAGAAGTTCACCCTGAATACTGCAGCCAAAATTAGAAGGGATGGAGCGAGCCAAGCAAGGGGAGCCCGAATGATCTCTGAAAACCACGCCAACCCCTCCTTTAGACTTATCAGCAGGCAGAGCAGCATCGCTATTTACCTTAATGACTCCCACCGGAGGGGGGACCCAAGTGCCAAGGCGAGAGAGGCCAACCGAACCACCAAAAGGACTGCTACTGAGCACCGGGTTAGCAGAGGAGAACTCTAAAAAAGCCTTATTCGCTGCTTGGATAACTTCCAACGGAGTCCGCTCCTTCCCACTAAAAATTAAGTCATTACGGGCTCGCCACAAGTACCAGCAGATGAAGGACGCCTTGGACAGGAAATCGCAGGCCACCTTCTTGTCCTGTCGAACCCAGGTTTCCCACCCTTTTAACCAATCAACCAGTCTTGGATCAACACTACGGGGGGAGAACTAAAGAGGAGATCCAAACCACACAGATCTAGCAAATGGGCAGTCGAACAGAATATGATCACCTGATTCACTAGGGGCACCACACCTCCCACAGCTTGGATCGGCTCGAACCTGTCTGGCATGAAGACTAAAACCCGTGGCCAAAGCTTCATTAGTCGCTCTCCAAAGAAACCTCCTAACTTTTGGCATAGTATGGATAGACCAGATCCTGTTCCAAACTGAATCATCAATATGCTCCCAAGACCGAGACCTAGAAGAAGAAGCCTTTGCCCAACTAGCTTCCTCCTCTTTCCTAGCCAACATGCAGTAAGCCGATTTAACAGAAAAAAACCATTCTTAGAAGCTGCCCAACATTGCTTATCCTCACCAACAAACAAAGAGAGAGGAATTTGAGAAATGGCCTTCACTTCATCTGGTTGCAATACCGAATTGAGTAAATCTGACCTCCAAGTTTGAGAAATTGATTCAATAAGATCTCCAACAACAGAAAGGGTACAATCACTGGGCTTAGAAGACTGCAGTTTGAAATTTGGAAGGGATGGGACCCATCTATCCTCCCAAATATTAATACTCGAACCATCTCCAATTTTTCACACTAAGCCTTCCAAAAGCACCTCACGGCCCACAATAATACTCCTCCACCCCCAAGATGGGCGGTTTCCCACTTTTGCCTACAAAAAATTGTAGTGAGGAAAATATATAGACTTAATAAATTTCGCCCAATTCGCATCTGGGGACGTCCATAACCGCCAAGCCACTTTTGCAAGCAAAGCTCTATTATGAATTTTTGAGTCCTTGAGTCCCAGCCCTCCTCTAGACTTTGGTCTACATAGACGCTGCCAAGACATCCAGTGTATCTTCTGAGTCTCCTCCTCACCTCCCCAAAAGAACCTAGAAGAGGCCTTTCTGATCGAGTCATGGAAAGAAACTGGGAGTTTGAAATGGGAACTAGCATAATTTGCCATAGGGGCAACCGCCGCCTTCAGTAACACCTCCTTTCCTGCATGAGATAGGAGCTTCTCCTTCCACCCTTGCAGTTTACTCAAAGTCTTTTCCTTAATATCATTAAACACATCTTTTTTGGACACCCCAAAATGAGTCGGCAGCCCCAAATATTTAGTCGGCCCATCTCCATGCTTGACCTTCAAAATCCTAGAAAACCACCTTTTAATTCTGTCATGTGTATTGGGGCTGAAAGTAAGGCTGGATTTTTGCAAATTAATAGCCTGCCCAGTAGCTTTACAATACAAATCCAAGCATTCCTTCAAGTAATTAATTTCCTGCAAATCAACTTTAGCAAAAAGAAGGCAGTCATCAGCAAAGAGGAGGTGAGTAATAGGATCACCTCTGTTACGCACTCTCACCCCCTTGAGCAAACCAGCACTCTTGGCCTGATCAATTACAGCAGTCGAGGCCTGAGAACAGAGAATGAAGATAGCTGGAGAGATCGGGTTCCCCTGCCTTATCCCCCTAGAAGGGGAGATCGCTCCCTTAACACAGCCATTCACAAGCAGATTATAAGACACAGAGGTAATACAAGCCATAACCAACCTGACCCACGTACTCCTAAAGCCCAACTTAAGCAACATACCTTCAATAAAGTGCCACTCAAGTCTATCATACGCCTTGCGCATATCAAGTTTTAAAGCTAGAAACTTCCCTTTACCTTTCTTCTGCTTCTTGATATAGTGGAATAACTCGTGGGCAACCAGAATGTTGTCAGAAATAAGTCTGTCTGGGATGAAGGCTGACTGAGCAGGAGAAATAATCTGGTTCAGAGCCCCACTTAACCGATCAGCAATGAGTTTGGTTATGATCTTGAAAGTAATATTACACAAACTGATAGGTCTGAGTTGATCGGCACTCTCTGGGGAATCCACTTTTGGAATAAGACAAATAAAAGTCTTATTTAACTCTCTCGGAATCACCCCAGTGGTGAAAAACTCCACAACAAGAGCAAGCAAATCATCTTTCACCAAATCCCAGTATTTCTGATAAAAGACTGGAGAGAGACCATCAGGGCCAGGAGACTTAAGAGGAGCCATTTTGAAAAGCGCATCCCTAACTTCTTCCATTTGCGAAACCGAGCACAAAATATTATTGAGGTCCTCACTACCAATTGGTTGAACCGCACCCAAGACCAAATCCAAAGCATTATTATTTATAGGTTCAGAAGAGTACAGGGACTGGAAATGATTACAAAGAATATCAGTTACCTCCCTCTCAGAAGAAGACCACCCACCAGTGGAAGTCTTTAATTTTAAAATCCTGTTGCGATGCCTTCTTCGGAGAGTAGTCACATGAAAAAAAGAGGTATTTTTATCACCCCCTTTCAACCAATCTACCCTGGACTTTTGGCACCACAGCTCTTCCTCCTTCTTTAACTCGACTTCTAAAAGGCTCCTCAACTCAGATTCCTTCTCCTGAGAATATATAGAATGCGGAAGGTCTTGCACCTGCTCCAACTGGGCTTTCAAAGCCTCAATATTTTCAAAAATATTTCCAAAGACCTCAGCATTCCATTTTTTGAAAACCTCACGACAATGCCTGGTTCTTCTCATCACCTATTTCACGATCGGACCTGTGGTTGGAATAGACCAAGCTTTACTAGCCACATTACGAAAATCCCCATGAAAAGTCCACATGGACTCAAAGCGAAAAGGCCTTCTTCCTTGCACCCTACCACCTTCAGTATCCACCATAATAGGGCAATGGTCCGAACTAATTATAGGTTTTATAAGGACCGAGGCATTTTCAAAAGCTTGCCTCCAAGCCGAATTACAAAGAGAGCGGTCAAGCCTGATCCGAATATTTGCTGCACCCTGCCTTTTATTGTTCCAAGTAAAATGGGGACCATTGAAACCCATATCCATAAAACCACAAGCCTGAAGGAAATCGCTGAAAAGCTCACCATCATGTGCCGAACTCTTAGAACCTCCCTCCTTCTCATGCCAAGCAAGATAGGAATTAAAATCCCCAAAGCAAACCCATTTGCTACCCTGATGATTAAGAGCAGCAATACGATCCCCACACATTCTTCCGTTTGTGCTTGACTGGGTCCCCATACACATAGGTAACATAAAACGAAGGAATTTCCTTCATACCAACCTCCGCATCAATAAAATTTGTATCGGTCGAAAGAGTTGAGAGATTCACATTTAAGGCGAGGCCTCCGGAAGTACCAATGGGCTCAACAATAGTACAATTCTGAAACTTTCCTTTTTTCTTAATATTATCAATAACCTTTCTTCTACTCTTAGTTTCCATAAGAAACAAGACCTCTGGGCTTTCCATCTTGAGGAGATGAAACAAAGAACGGACTGTCGAGGGTCTCCCCAGCCCTTGACAGTTCCATCCAAGGAACTTCATTGCCCCCCGTGGTGCCAAAAATCTCCAGCATCCACGGGTGCAGCCCCTAAAAAAGGCTCAACAGTCTCAGAATCATTCACCATCATAACAGTATCATGGTTACCAGCCAAAGCTAAATCACTGCTTCTCTGTCTCTTTGCCAGTTGTATGCTCAAACCTTTCGACGAAGAATCAGCCGAGAAGGATAAAGACGGGCCAGGTATATGGGTATTGATATGGGTAGGTTGGTCAGTTGACACAGAGGGACTGGGTAATGAACTGGGCCAGTGGGTATTTGGGTTAGGATTTGAAAATGGGCAATCCGACATGAGGGGGAGAAGCTTCGATAACGCATGAGCCAATTCCGGGGTATGGGGAAGGGTGGAAAGATAGGACATAAGTTGGTTATTAGAAGGATCAGATGGGTACACATGGGACGAAGTGGAAATGGAAGGAATAATGGTATTAAGAGGTTGGATATTTAAGGTAGGTGTGTTGGTGGTTTCCACGTGATTGTAAGAATGAAAGGAAATATCATGCTGGGGGTTTAAAAAGGTATAGGTATTGGCTGAAGTTGGAAAGTGAGAGGTAGATTGAGCAATACCCGAGTTCGAGGTGATAACTGGTTGAGATTGGATATATGTAAGGCGAGAAGGGTGGGATTGAGCCTGATTCAACGCCACGGTCCTGGAAGATTGCGGAGAATCCGTGGGCACTCCAGATCTGCCGCTATCTGTCGGAGAGGACGTGAACTGCCGGCGGTGAAGGCCCTGAGCCGGAGAGGAATCACCGCCAGGATGCTGCTTTGGGAGGACTACAAGAGCATCTTCAACCAGACGGGCGTCAGGGCTAGAACATCTGAGACTAGCAGGGAAGTGAACCTTCACGAACTCCGGGCAGGAAGCCATCCCATCACACCTATGGTTCTGCCGATGGATTACTTCATCCTCGAAAGAGACACGACACCTCACTGCATCATGACCAATCCTCCCACAATAGTAACAGAAAAGTGGGAGTCGCTCATATCTGATCACAACCCTTTGATCAATACCATTCCTCCTTTTAATTTTCAGACTGCTCTTCAGAGGTTTAATAATATTGACGTTTATACGAGCACGATAGTAGTAGATCCTCTGACCTCCTCGAACACCATTAATGAACATAAGCTTTGAAACATCGCCCACCTTAGTCACTAACCTTGCCACCAGCCCGTGGTCAAATAACTCCTCAGGAAGCTCATGAATCTGAACCCACATCTGGGTGAAGGAGAACGCCCAGTCTTTCCTAGCTTTCCACCTCTCCAGCACGATCAAATTACCAGCAACCATCCAAGGTGTTTCATTCAGCACGTTCAAGAGATCCATACCATATCCGAATTTGAATATGTACGTATCAGTACGAAGGGAGGAGACTTGAACCGGAGAAGAAGTATTCCACACGTTGATAAGAGCCTCTGTCACCACCTGCTTCCTATAACGCCTCCCAGGGAAGATGTAACTTGCCAGCGTGAGCGATTCATTGTATGCAATCTTATCTTCCAACTCATCGTCAACGGTGAAAGTATCCTCTTCCTCAGATCCATCAGACTCAACGGAGGTCCCTCCCGGATCAATAAACACCGGGGGTGGTGGGGGTAGTGGAGGTGGGGTACCATCCATAGATACGACACCAGAAAAAAAAGTCGAAGCTGTACACCCTATTCACTCCAGAGAGGAGGAGAAAAATGATTAAGTTGGCAACACACCATGATAAGGGTTCTTAGTTTATTGAATACTTGAATGTTTACTTTGGTGGATGGTTGCATTTTTTAAACTTATGGTGAATTACTTTTTCTGTTGATTCAATAGGCATGTTCATATAAAAATAATTGTAATTATGAAACTTTTTTTTTGGATATGCAACAATGATGTCGAATAAACACTTGAATCGAAAAGTTTGTAACTCCTCTTGTGAGGAGGAAGATGATTAATGGTATTTGATGGAGATGGTAGTATTACAACATTTTATAGAAGATATCTATTATAAAGAGCCATGTAGGATAATAGATTTATAGGTGTTGAATGGGTGGTTGAGATTATGAGTAGACATTATGTTATGATGAAGGAACATAATGTTTTTCAAAATTTATGTAACCTAATGAAAAGTCGTGGATGATTGAAAGACAACCATATTACCGGAAAAAAAATGATTAAAAGGCAACCATTACATCAGACTTGATGAACAAAAAAAATTGTTCCTCCAGATAATTCAAGCAAAAGGTGGGCATAGAAAATAGTTCGAAAGATCCCGCCATTCTGGTAAAACTGTGAG
This sequence comes from Telopea speciosissima, assembly GCF_018873765.1. Taxonomy (NCBI): domain Eukaryota; kingdom Viridiplantae; phylum Streptophyta; class Magnoliopsida; order Proteales; family Proteaceae; genus Telopea; species Telopea speciosissima. The sequence goes on along the minus strand of NC_057920.1, from coordinate 23,613,358 downwards.
TTATTTCTTGAAAATATTGTTGTAAGCATTTTTAATGATCTAAATGGTGTGGGGTCACATGCAAAGCAACCCAATATGCCCGCCACCCACGAGGCATATCAGATGTGTTTTTGGGAAGAATCACTAGACAATTACCATAATGTCCCTTTCAGATTTAGCTTTTCTTGATGACATCTTCTTAATTCTATATGCTATAAGTGGACGTTGGGGGGAAATTTCCAGAGGATGTGTAGAGTAATGGCGGGTCAATTTCTCTTTTTTTTCAGAATTTAATATTAACTTTTAATTCTCCAACCAATAAAATGTCAAAGAAAATAAAATTTTAATTATGACAGAGGGGGGGGGGGGGGGGGAAGAGATGGGCATGAGATATAAAGATGTTGTTGTTTGTAATCAATCTGGAGTTGTAGAACTATACCGAAGATTCAACGCTCTTTATGGCGTGCTTGTGTCTCTGGCCTTGTGACTGGTGATGCTCTAACACGGCGTAATGTTCATGCTGAATGTTCATGTGGTGAATCCATTGTGTGTTCAATGTGGTACTCAACATTTTTTAGATTCGATTTCAGCTTGAAAATTATTTTCTAATATGGGAAAGAAGGAATCAAGATCATTGATAACTTTATGTAGCTTTGTTTGTTGGCATATATGGTTATCAAGGAATGATTTAGTTTTTGGACGCAAGGTATGACAACCTATAGAAGTGATTTCGGCAACGGAAAATAAGGCTTTCCAAGAATTTAATGCTATTCCATCTGATGTTATTTCTTATCCTCCATCAACGGTTGCTTTGCCACAACAATGGATAGCACCTACAATAGATTATGTGAATAGCAACTATGATGCTAGGTATTCTGCAAATTTAAACAAGTCAGCCGTTGGATTTATTTGTAGAGATCACAATGGTCTGCGTTTGATTGCTATCTCAAGTCCATCTTCCTTTTCAGATATTTTAGTTGGTGAGGCTATTGCAGTTCGGCTGGCGATGATGGAGATGATCACAAATGGATTTGAGCGGGTTATGATAGAGTCTGACAATATGAATCTAATTACATCCTTTGCACATTCGGGCGCTGGTGGACGATATCATTCACCCCTCTTCTTCTTGTGTATCTTGTTGTTTCTTTTTTATTCCACAGGAGATTAACAGCGTGGCTGATTCCTTAGCTAGGAGGGCTTTGTCGTTAACATACGTGACTGATTAGCCCCTTTCCACTCCATGGCTGCGTGAGTTGTGTTTCTCACTGCCGCCATGAGATTTGCATGTCTTATTCTAAATAAAGATTTGTTTACCAAAACAAAAAATTTGTATCACGGGGCCCATTAAAACGGGACCATTAGAAGAGAGAGTAGTGCAAAGAAGGAAGTTGTGGTCCTGAGGATCCTAACCTTTGGAACTTATTAATTTTAAAAAAAAAATAAAAATCTTAGAAAATATAAGAAATATAAAATGGAGAGTGATCCATCTAAGGGTGTCAATTTGGGCCTAGAATCAAGAACCGTCCCGCTAAAACCCGGTATCGGACCATCCCATTAATAAACGGAACGGTATTGGGATCTGATTTTGGTACCGAATAATAAATGAGACAGGACGGTTCTGGGACGGGATTCCCAATGGTACCAGTACCGAAATACCGAGTAGGTACCGAAACCATTTGTACTCTTTCAAAGGGTCTATTTCATATTATTGTATTGAAGGTATATGGCAGTAGTTTGTCCTCACTAATTCTTAGACTTCGTTTTCGAAAATTTACATGTGATCTTAGGGAGTTTGAAGAAGTAAAACCATGAAATTCATCTTGGATTTGTTCTCTAAGTTGCTTTCTAATAATAGAACCATCTCGGAACCATTAAAGTTCTTCTCCCTTTTTTGTCGGGCTTAGAACCATTTAGGAACCGGTACCGTCCCGTCCCGTTAATAATCGGGACTGGGACTTAGGTTTGGTCCCGTTTACTAAATGGGATAGTACCGATGTGGACCCGTCCCAAATACCGGGAACCGTCCCAATTGACGCCCGTAGTCATCCATCATCATTCATCCATCACGTTTCGTTTGAATGGCTCTCATGCATGAATTATGAGTTTATTAGGGAAAGACACGGTTTCTCAGTGGTTATGTGCATCAAGTGCATGAACTAGCAGTCTAGCACCATATTGTGTGCGTGTGTGAGAGAGAGTGTGAGATTTATTTTCAATACTTGTTCAAGCTAGATTGTGGAATTAGCTTTACTGAGGTTTTGAATTCGTTTTCACTGTTTCTCTCATTCCTGATCATGTGGGTCATGTGTATAAATCGCGAACTGCAATTCTCTCTTTTATCTCATTATGTGGGTCTTTTACTTATGATTTTTTTTTTGGGTAGATAACAGGGCTATTTATTCACGCGTGCCCAACACCAACAGAAAAAACACGATACATAAAAAGAAACGAAAAAAAGATTAGTAGCATGACAAACAGGTAGTATGTGGGTCCTTTACTTATGAATTATGAGACGCTCCCTCTTGATACAATTAAAATTATCAGAATTTTTTGTTGTACTGGTACGCTTATAAGATTTTTGTAGTTTTGAATGCTACTTTAATTGGATAATGGTTATGGTATTTTTGCAAATAGTATGGAGGTTAAAAACCTAAGGGATTTTTATACGTATCTCCTTGAGATAAGACCTAATTACAGATTCATCCATAAATTTTAGATAATTACGCATATCTTTTCTATTTCTAAAATAATTAATAAATAAACCCACTCCGTTAGTTGTCCCCTTAGCTGCGAATGATAAGAGTGTTTTAATCATTTTATGATCAATATACCCTCCATAGGGTAAATATATGCCTTTCACCCAAAGAACCACTGCAACTCATCTTCCCTGCTATGACTTCGAGGTGAGCTTGTACTCGAGAACCTAAGCGTCCTCTCGCGCTTGCGGTAAGATTGTACACTTATTTACCATCTTCGAATACAACTTAACCCGTCCCTGGAGGAGTGATGATGGAGGAGATGGAAGGAAATGGAAGGGAGCCCGGTCACAGAGAAGGGAGATGAAAGGGAAAAGGGTTCTCAGGTGCAATAACAAAGTTAGCTGAAAACTGAGTCAAATCAGGGGTGCTGCCAATGGTTAAATCTGAGATTTATGAGACTTGTAATAACATGGATTGATCTCTAATATCATTAACCATATCTAATGAGGAATCTAAACAAACCAGAGTACGAAACTCAGAACAGAAAACTAATTGATTGGAGATAAAATCAGTACCTGGTTTGGAGTAAAAACAAAGCAAGAAGAAAGATAAAAATATAGAACAGGTTTCCCACCCACAGGCGCAGACTCCCTCTGTCCTGGCTTCCCACCATGGCTGACTGATTCCCACAGCAGTATTCCAAAACTTCAAGCTTCAATTCAATAAATCGTGAGGAGCCCTTGGCTCTACAAAGTTTAAATAGAAATCATGGTGTGTTTCAAGACTGGGTAGATTCATTAGGGTAATGGGGAAGAAGGAGAGATGAATGTAGAAATGGGTTTTTGTTTGGGATTTTGGAAGAAAATAATCAAAAGGAGAAAAATGGTTCAGTCCATGATTTCAGATAGAAAATAAAATAAAGAAGAAAAAAATCAGAGGAGGGGAAAAAGAAGTTGAAGAAGAATAGAAGGTAGGAGAAACAGACGCAGGAGACACACCCAATCCCTTTGATTATTTCCGTTTCTTCTTCCCAAAACCCTTCTAACCATTTTCAAAGTTCTTAAACCCCAATCATATCCATGGCTGCCGATCTCAACTTTGCCCTCCATTCCAGGATTCCAGCTGGCCGCTAATGCTAAGTCTATGAACCATTGACGCCATTTGAATCTCTCGTAAATCCAAGTTATCTTGCTGTTTTTTGGAATGGTGGATTTAGCAGAGAAGAATCAAGTGTTGTTTAAGAGTTGAATCTAACTGTGGAGAAATCCAGAACCTGTTGATGTGATTCGCGGATGGGCCAGGCTGCGGACATAGTTGAATGAACTCCATAGCTCGTCTCCATTTACTTTATCCTTTATGAAAGTTCAGAAGAGGAGATGAGAATCAGGAAGGTCCGTAATGGAAGAAATAAGTTTATTTTAGCATGAAGGGCAATTTGATCAACAAATGATCAATCCTAACGTTTTCAGTCTCATGTTAATGGAGTGGGTTTATTTATTAATTATTTTAGAAAGCAAGGGAGGAATGCATAAATATCCAAAACTCATAGATAGATTTATAATTAGGCCTTATCTTTGGGGAGGTATGTGTAAATTTCCCCACAACCCTAAAGAATGACGTTTACCTTATTTAAATGACATTTTTATTTAGGGAAAATTACATTTACCACCTGAATAGTTTGAAAAAATTATATTGATCCCTTTCAAAATTATGCCTACCCCTCCAAAGGGGAGGTAGATGTAATTTTGAGAGGAATTAGTGTAATTTTTTCAAACTATAGGGTTTTTTTTTTGTAAATTTTCCTTTTTATTAATATCAATTTAGGAATTAGAGTGATTCTATCAATTTTATACCAAATGCTGATTTTGCTACCATTTTATTCTGGAATCAATTCCAATTATGTTTATCAGGAAAATAATTCTCTTCAATTCCCTAAAAGTGTGCGGTAGTGCTAGGTTGAGATGTCAATACCTGGCAGTTTGGACATCCAACGGTCCGAGCTCATTGACTTCTGTTGAGTTCGGACAGTTGAATGTTTGTGCTGCCAGGTGTTGACATCTCCACCTAGCACTACCACACTGCACACTTCTAGGAATTTGAGAGGATTAAAATTTAAAACCCATGTTTACCAAGTTTTATTCTAAGAAATCATGGAATCCCAAAAAATAAATTCCATCCAAAATCATGGAGTTGGGAGCAAGATGGTCATCAATCGGGTAGAAAGGAGCATTGTTTCACAAATTAGAATTGGAATTGATTAATTTGTATTGAAATCGATCTTGATAGATCTTGGTCAGCCGATAGGTTTTCAGATTTGAGGGCCAATTATAGGTTTTTGGTTACCCTCACAAGGAAGAAGAGTACATAAACCCCAAGGCTTTGTACTAAAAAAAAGAGGGTAAATTACAAGTCACCCCCCAGTTTTCAAACGAAACTTAGATCACCCCTGATGTTTGAAAAAACTCAAATCACCCCTTGGTTTAGACCCCAATATGACAAATTAATCCCTACCATTAGTTTAATGCTGTTAAGTGATGATGTCAGCCGGTTAAATCAATTTAAATCCTTAAACTATCCTTGACCAATGTTGAAGATGAAGGAAGGATAGTATTGTAAATTTAATTCTATGTTTTAGTACAAGGATAAAATAGTCCTTTCATACTAATAACTAACAGTAGACTTACACCGTTACTATAGAAGGGGTGATCTAAGTTTCGTCTAAAAATCATAGGATGACGTGTAATTTACCCAAAAAAAAAAACCCCCAAGGCCAAGCAGAAGTACTTACTTTATAACGTAAAATGACCTCGTGATCCCAATCCAACCGACGTTAGCCGTTGCTAGAATACACTACCCATCTATCATTACCGGAAAGAAAAAAGATCCCAATCCTGTATTCTTTAAACGAGTCAGCAATCCTCCGCTTCCCTATATAATCTGGTCGTAGCGAATTACAATTAGGAATGCAAAAGACCACAGCGACCGGAGCAGGAAAACTGGAAACCCTAGTCTCTGCAATCGTCGTCTAGGTTCATCGCGTTTGTTTTAGAATGGCAAGCTACCTTACTCATTTTCCATGTCTATTACTCGATACTTCTTCAGTATTTGTGCAGTTTTTCCGTCCCCTCCACCTTTCTCCCCATGATCGTTGTAAATAGATGTGTTGATTATTCTTAATCTCTCTTTTTTTGTTCCTTTGACGCAGGCGGATTCTCCTCGTAGAAGGTAAAATCTTGATAGCTTCATGTCTGGTAAACCTAAATTTTGTTTCGATCAGCTTTTGGTTCCTTAGAGATGCTTTTGATATGCAAAACCACCCGAAACTCACAGGGCAGGGGGAAGAAAACGAGAAAAGAGGAAGAAGATGAATTTTTTTGTATCATTTAGCAGATCGGCATGGGGGAGGGGGAGAATGTTAAATGAATTTCCTCCTCCCCCCCCCCCCCCACCCCCTTCCCCGGGTATCTTTAAGCAGATCGGTGGTTTTATTGGTGTCCCTTTTCCTCCATCCATGAAACTTATACAGTTGTGTTCTCTTTCGATCTCATTGTTCTATAACATGTGAAATATCCGATACTTTAGCTGAACCATTCATATAATAATTAACTTAATACTATGTATTGTTTTTCTCCAATAGAGTGGACAAGGTGCTGGTCGACATTGTTGGAGAAGCTCTTGGCTTATTATGCAGTAAAATAAACTTGTTTATGCAAGGCTTTGACCATGCTATTTTATCAAACCAGTGGAGTTTCCATGGCATAACTATTCTTTAGTTTAGGCAAAAATCTTTAGATTCTCGTTTAATTGGATTTTTTTTTTTTACTATTTGTACAAAGTAAAATTTGTGAACTATCTTCTTGTTAAACTCTAGTACACCAATATATAAATGGTGGAGATGGAAACACTTGTATACACTGAATCTTATCCAATTTTTCCTATTTCTCCAGTTACCCGCAAAAATTGAATTCAATAGTTCCAGCTTGCAAGCTCTTAGTTATAATTCATATAGTCTCGGTGTTGATTTTTGTTAATATATGTACGGTATTGGAGATGATTTAAAACCAGTATCTCTTATGAAGTATGGTTATTGGGATATATGGTGGAGAGTCTAGAGACGTAGCTTCCTTAAGTTATGAGATATTTGAAAGATCTTATGCAGTCAGTAGCACTTACGTTCCTTATCGTGGAAAGTATACCCTGATCATTCTTTAGTTTCCAGGGACTTGAAAGAATGAGGTATTTGAAAGATCTAATGTAGTCAGTAGCACCTGTGTTCTTTGTCGAGGAGGGTATACTCTGATCATTCTTTAGTTTTGAGGGACTTGAAAGATTGATCGTGCAGTTTGTGTAGTTACTGGCAGTCTGGCACCCTTGGTCTTGGCAGGGAAAGAAGAGCACATTCTGATCATGAAAAATGCAAAAGGGTTTTGGAAAAGTATTTTTGGCCTCTATTTGATTTTTGTGATTTGAGATAGGGTACCAGAAAAATCTTGATTTGAATCACCGTCCTTGAAGTCACGGGTTCAAATCCTGTTGCCGCAACATTTTTTTTGAAAATTGAGACCAGCAACACAGTTTTGATTACCCATGTTGAACTTTTGTGTGTGTAAAGCTACATGTTGCAAGACTTGTGAGGCCAACACCTTTGGGGCTGAAGCTTGCTTTGATACGAGGTTCATGGAAAATTTCTCTGGTGCCTTTTGGTTGTTCAAATCCTTTGAGGTACCGGACACAAAGTGCAAAACTCACGCACATTGTGGACGTAATCTTGTTTTTTGCTGGTTTGTATATGTCCTATTGGAAAAGAATAACAGGGTTCAGGATTAGGAACTTATGCAACTTTCTTCTTCTAAACCAGAATTTTCATTTTTTGTTTTTGAGATAATTATTAAATATGTCTTGAGGTTTACTTATAAGTTATCACCCCCCAAAAGAAAGAAAAAATTGAATTTGTTGAAACTACATCTTGCAGTAAATATTTCTTCTATATGTTATAAGGGGTTTCAAAGCCATTAGATTGTAATGTAAGCGACTGTTGAGTTATTTGCCAAAATTCAATAATTCCAAAGTTGGTTGTCATTAAACCATGCTAGGAGCTCATAGCAAACATCAATTCTAAACTTATAAACTAGCGAAAAAGATAACTTTTGTTAGTTATGGAGCTCATAGCGAACATCAATTCTAAACTTATAAACTAACGAAAAAGATAACTTTTGTTAGTTATTACTGTCTAATTTCATTTTCTGCTGTCTAATGGTTGAATCACAAACACATTCTTTTCCCATGCTTCTGTACATACATAAATGATAAACACACGTGCGTGCCCGCACACACACACACACTCAGTACACATATGTACTTTTAATTAGTTTATCTAGATTATATATCTAATATGGTCAATTTGAACAGAAGCTTAAGTTTTAATATAGGAGCTTGAGAATTGAGCCTCTGTTGTCAGTGCTTAGGCCCTCTTTGGTATGATTTCTATTTCAATTTCTATTGATTTCTTGAATTAAGTCAATAAATTGGTTTTTGGTCAAGAAATTGAAATAGTTTTTTTGCATTATTGGAAAATAAGTTCAAGAACAAGAAATCCGTTTGATAATCCATTTTTGAGAATGGATTCTTTTTGTTTATGATCTTCTTCTTCCTTCGCCACATTCAGCCATACCGCTTTAAGGTTGGAACGAAGGAGAGATCAGAGATGGTGGCTATCTTGCTTTACAGGGGGAACCTTCACAGGGTTCCCAATGTTCTCTGCCAATGGCTAATGCCAACTCCTCGCATTTCCCTCAATGATTTCAGAATTCTCGTCGACAATCAAACCAAAGCCCTTTCTCTCCTCTACACTGTCACCACTGCTGCTGGCGTCCCGGTCAAAGCCACCCCTCTTCTAATGCCATTTCTAATCCCAACCCTAACCCTTGCTCTAGCAAGAGGAAGGCGTCGGAGACAGTGGCTGCTCCAAACAAAACTACCAATCCACTGAAACTGCTCAGCCTCAATCCCATCCAATTCCCTTCATGAGAATGCAACGACAAGGTGCAATTACAATTAATCAGATGAGTGACTTACAGTGGATTGGCCATAGCCAACTGGATTGCTCAAATTCAGTAGTGATGGAGTGGTGGAGAACAAGTTTCTTCCAAATCCAGTTGATGTTTGCTGAATATGCTACTGACCAATGGGGGATGCTGTAGTCTGCCAAATGGTGGTGCTGGTGGTATTTATGGTGCTTCGGGCTGGGACTCCTGTTTGGTTTCCGGAGCATTGGAGAAGGTGGCATGTGTGCCTGTTGTGCAGAGTCTTCTTGCCATCCATAGAAAGATTTGTGTTAGTGGTGACGAGATTTGCGTTAGTTTCCTTTGGTCAACTGAAGCATTTCATTATGCAGACGGATAGTTGGAGGAGTTGCAGAACCAAAGATTGAGGAAGACGACCATGCAAATATTTGTTTTATTGAAGTGCAGTTTGCAGAAGTGTTGGCTGGAGATAGTGGATTATGCCTATTTTCCCTCTAATGGAGAAAACTATTTCTAAAACATTTTTGTTTTCTGCTTACAAAATTGTATTACTGTCCACAATCAACTTCTTTTATCTAGGTATTGACTCCCTGAACCACAAACGCTCAAGCTTATTGAATATGATGAACAATAAGCTTAGGCATTTGTTGTTTTGCAATCTGTGCAAAAACATTCAGATAAGTACTTGGGTGCCTACATCAGTCATAGTAAGTGCTCCACGAGTAAATAACATACACAGTATTAATGTGATTTATTAATTTATTTTTGTTCTGGCAAGAGTTTTCATGCACGGACGTGCATGTGCACAGTCTCGGGCCATTTACAATCCTTTTCATACCTGTAGAGGACTTGCTCACGTTACTTTCACTTTATGAAGCCATATGCATTTTCCTTTAACAGTATCTTTTGTCATCTTTCCTAGTATATTTGTTCTTAATTTCTTTCTTTTCCCATCCTAACTGTGCTTCTTCTCATATTTATGTATGCTAAAAAAAATCAGGTCTTCACGTTCTCCTTCCCCTTGGCAAGGAAATTCCACCAGATCTAGATCCAGGTCCAGGTCCAGATCAAGACCCAGGTCCCCATCCCGCTCTAGGTCAAGGTCTGGGAGTCTTGTCAGGTTTGTAACAGTTCTGAGGGTGCTGTCTTTAAGTGTATGCATCTTTTCAATAGTCATCTTGTCTTACCCTTGGTTATGGCAGGGATGCTGCAAATCCTGGAAATACACTCTATGTAACTGGTCTGTCTACTAGAGTCACAGAAACGGATCTTGAAGATCATTTCTCTAGGGAAGGAAAGGTTAGTTTTGCAGTTTGGTTTGGATGCCACTCCCACTTGTCCCTTCATAGATGTATTAATGTTGACTCTTGTTGTGTTAGGTAATTTCATGTCGACTGGTTGTGGAGCCTCGGACACGCATATCTCGGGGTTTTGCTTTTGTGACCATGGCCACCTTAGAGGATGCTGAACGCTGCATCAAGCATCTTAATCAGTCAGTTCTGGAAGGCCGGTATATAACTGTGGAGAAGGTAATTTCTTTGTCCCCTTTGGTGCTGAGGTGAAGTGGGGATGTTTTTTTAATTTGTCATCCTGTCTTGACTTCGAGGTTTTTGATTATTCAGAAAACATTGCGTCAGCTATGTTGGCAGCAATCAAAGATGATGAGTTCATCCATCTCAACTTAAGCCACACAGGCTTGATCAGTGGCCAGCTTAACAGCTTTTCTCATGCATCTGATCAACTAAACATAGGCAATAGCCCAACTACTAAACAACCTCAGCATTCACCTTCAACATTATCAACTAATCAACGGACATTACCAACAACTCTCTAATCAGGCATTTATGGTACCTCATACCTGACATTCATTTGATGGCGCTGTTAGTTGTGTGGCAGTGTTATTTTCCCTTTCCATTTCTTAACCATTTTTTCCCCTGGGCTTTTCTCTTGGGGTTAAGTGATTCATAGTTGTTTATCTTTCCGCCTGACTTAACATGGAACATGGAATATTGGTGGCCTGTGGTATATTTAGCTGTTGCTTTTATTTCTTCACTATTCACGTGCTTCTCCAAACTTGAGATTTATTATTCAAGAATTGAGGTGCTTTTGTCACATTTCAGTCAAGGAGGAAACGCCCGAGGACACCTACACCTGGAAACTATCTTGGAATGAAAAGTTCCAGGGAGTCGAGTGAGTTTCTTACTTTTAAGGATTTAAGTGGCTTATCTTGGGTTCTCTTATACAGGCATAATAATATGATCTTTGTGCTCCATTTCTGTGTGGCAGCAGGTTATCGTGGTGATCGTGGTCGGTACCGTGGTGGCTATGGCCGTGATGATTATGGATACCGGAGGTCTCCTAGGCGCTCACCTTATCGAGGGGGCCGTGATTATTCTCCTAGGCGCTCTCCTTATGGTGGTAGACCAAGAAGAGAACGGTCTAGGTCGCTTACTTACTCTCCATATGGTAGCCCAGAAAGGGGCTATGGGCGTAGGGCTAATGTATATCCAAGGTAAGAGATGGTTCTTAGACCAAATAGTCCTGCTTAGAGGTCAGATAGAGATCCTTTGGCAAATTATCATTTTTACTGTCCTGAATTTGGTATATTGGAGATATTGGATAAATCTGATTATTTGTTTGTTTTAGTAGATGAGCCCCATTGCCACCTTATTTCAACTTCTGTTTTCTGGTGGTTCTCCTATTCGGTAATAAGAAAATCATATATATATATATATAGTAGACACCTTGAGGGGTGACAATAAGATAACCTATATATGGAGAGTGCTCCTTGTGGGGGAGCGTAGGGGCCATGCACGGCATATAATTAGAGTGCGTGCTGGCATCATAGGGTGGGATTTCTGCCTTTCATGGGGTTGAGGCGGTCATTTTGCCCCCAGTTTCTGGGCGTGGCCCATGTATTCTACAGAAAACTTTTATCCCTATGTATGATATTAATATTTTCTGAAAGCTCTGTAAATGATGATTGTGTGCTTAGACGTAGAATTTGACTGTTTCAATATTGGGGGCGAGTTTGCATTGAAGGTGGTTGACTCGCTGAAGGTCCTTACAAACATTAGCTATTTAGTTAGGTTCTGTTTTGAACTTCAGAAGTATAGCCATTACTCATTTTCTTGCAGTGTTCCACACTCGTAATCCATTGGCATCATCCAGTTCTGGCGAGTGGGTGCTAGGACTTCAGTCTCACCTCCACCATTAGTTATACTATTGCCTATCGGGAGGTGGTCAATTAGCTGGTGAAGTGAGATGGTGATATGAAACACAATTTTGTTCCATGAAAGCAGCTTGTTAACTGCCTTGCAGACGGCGTAGAAAGCTTGAAAAGCAGTAGCCTTGAAAGAAGCTGCCGGGGGGGGGGGTGGGGAAGTGGAGATGGAATGCTCGAGGAAACGAATAGGGTCTTGTGGACGAGGGTGAATGAGGGTTTGGACATTCAAAAGGTTTCGAGGAGAGTAATTATTATGTCTTCAGTTAGTAATGTGGAAGGGGAAAGGGTTCGGGCCTCAGAATGCCTTACGATTTCTCCAAGTAATGGAAGTTAACGGAACTCATAATGATTGGTTGCCTCGGAAATTTTATAATTTGAGAAGAATCTACTTTCATTTAGATGTTAACCAATCGATTGGATTCTAAATGTCAACGACTTAATCTGGCCAGACGATATGCCAAATCATCACCCCTAAACCCTCCCTCCCCCAAGAAGAGAACTACGCAATTACATGTTAGACTAGACTAAGCAAGCTCCCAGAAAAGAAGGGTATTTATTTGGACTGAAATCGAAATGGTCACCAGGGAGTCTTGTTCCTGCATAACTCTTAGGTTAATTAGGCTTGGAAGTCCTTGATACCCAAATGTTAACGCACGACTGGTACTCTTGTCCATATTTTAATTTGGAAGTCCATTTGCTCTACTTTAGTTGGCTATTCAAGCTCAGGAGTAGTTCGTAATTTAAGCAGAATATGGGAGAGGGATAGGATGCGGTACGTGGGTGCCAATGGAAAAATAAAAAGTAAAACTTTGAATACTTTATGATTGTAGTTTTATGTTTTTTTGTTATTTTAATGTAAGGAAAGTCTTGTCATTTTAGGTATTAAATATAAAAAGAGAATTGAAAAGGATATGTCATTATGTCATTATCAAAATCAAAAGATGTCATTGTTAAAAACTTTTATGTCATATTAAAAAGACAAAAAATAAAATTACAAAAACCCTTTGGACAAAATATTATACCAGAAAAAGAACTGTTCCATTCAAATAAAGGATTTTCTTTCCCTATAGAAACTGATAAAAAGAAACCGAAAGCTACTCAAACACCCCCCCCCCCCCAAAAAAAAACTCCTTAGCCTAGAGTCCATAGGTAAAGTGTAGGGCTGTTCTTGAATCTTAGCATCTTGTTGTGGACGCATGATCTTAACTTGGGTTCGAACAGGTAAGGTACATACCAATGGCTGAAGTGTTAAAGCCATTGAAGTTGGACCCAGCAGCCGTCGTATAAGCACCCATGTTAGGGAACACAAGCCAATCGTTTACCTGAAGCTCCGGTAGTTGATGGCCCGTCAGAACCGTATCTAGAGCATCACATGTGGGGCCAAACACCGTCGACGGATAGGTCTTCGCTCCTTCACATATTGGGTTGTCCCGGTTTGATGGCCAAGCCAACGGCATCGCTGTTACAGTCGCATGATCGTACAGTAGACAATTCATGGAACCATAAATCCCATCGTTGATCCAGTATTCCCTCAGATTACCACGTACACGCTTCCCTATAATGTTGACAGTCAGAGTAAATGCGTTTTCCGCAAAAAACCGACCCGGTTCGGACATAATTGTCAGATCCGGTTCATTTGAGAAGTAGGTCTCCAGAGCTGTCTTAATGGTAACAGTAGCATCATTGAAGTTGGAACCATTCGTGAACCCGCCGCCGACATTGAGGATGTGCATCCGAGGCATACCAAGCCTCGCCGCCGTATCGAAGGCTTCTTTAGCGGCAGCTATGGCACCATGGTAGGCGCGTGAATGTGAAGCGCCGCTACCCACATGGAATGAGATCCCAACGACAGCCATCCCTGCAGCATGACAAGCTTCGAGGAGTGGCGTAACCTCTTCCGGCAATGCACCGTACTTGGGGCCTAACGGGCACCTTGCACCGCTGTCTTCCGGAGCCTTAAGTCGCAGCATCAGAGAACACGTTGGGTGCCACTTTTGAATCTTCTCGATTTCGTCTCGAGAATCAAAAGTTGTGAGGTTAACGCCAACGCTAGCGGCGTATTTGATATGAGACTCTGCTTTACATGGATTGGCATAGATAATGCGATCTGGGGAGACTCCAAGTGCTAGCACGGCTTCGATCTCGCCACGGCTAGCACAGTCAAAGCCAGCTCCGAGAGCTGCAAGTGCTCCAAGGAGTGCTGGTTCAGGATTACACTTGACAGCATAGAAGGGGTGAACATTGGGAAGGGAACGGTTCCATTTTTCCATAAGGCTGATTACCACTCCAAGGTCGAGTACATAGAAAGGGTCTTTCTGTTCTTGTTTCTTGGAGATGATGGATTGTATCAAATCGGTTAGACCATCAGGTGATAAACTGGTTACCCTCTTCCCTTTCACCCCAGGTGCAGCTAAGACTGACCTGAGGATCTTGTGGCTTGTACCCACAGCTCGGATTTGCTCTGTAGCCATAGAAAAAGGGCAAAAGGATCAAGAGAGCAAACACTAAAAAACACTAAAGAGAAGAATGATCAGAACACTTTGGATTTTGGAAGCTGTTCTACTTCTAATTTCCTTGAAGTGTGTCTATTATATTTATAGAAAGAAGGGGCAGTGGTAGTTAAATTAAAAGGTCTAAAATCCTAAAAGGAGGTCTATGATTTGAAGTTCTTTTTGATGTTCCAGAAACAAATCGGATTGGAAGCCCTATAAAATTCGAATTTTGCCGTTGCAGAAAATACCCAGATCGATTCAGTGTTTAACAGCTGTGTGAGTGTATGAGAGAACCTTTTTGCCACTTCTCAGAGAGTTCATGGCTAGAGCTTCTTTTCGTTTCCTTCATGAGACACAAGTCTAATGGAGAAAGGTTTCACGTTCAAATGTTACTTGTGGCCGTTGTGGGACCCATCCTTTATAGCATTCCGGCAGTTTCAAAGAAAGCGTGGATCTAAGCTAAGTATCTATTAAAAATGTGATTGGCTTCCATTCAAAGTAAAAGTGAGACTAGTTGCAGAGAAAATTCAAAATTCAACGATTCCTTCTTTCTTCCCATCTTCCAAGCGGGTGCACGGCGTGGAAACTGCGAATGAGAAGGTGAGAGGGTGTGTGTCATGTGTGACGATAACTTGATTCGGTTCTGGCTTTTTCCTATCCAATATTTGAAAAAAGGTGAGATTGAATGCTGTTCGATTGGTTCGAATCGAAAGTAACAAGTAATGATTCTTATAATATCATACAAAATTAGGCCAAATGTTCTCCATGTGTGGGCGAAATGATCGTCCCGCCCCCTTAGAAGGCGGAATTGACTACCCCATGTGTTTGAACGCATCTTTTTTTTCTTTTTTTTTTTTGGTGAAAGTGTTTGGACGCACCTTGCACTCTCAGGCAGAGAATATTTGCTCCATAAAATAAAGGAAAATTTACACATACCACCCCTGAGGTTTGACTAAAGGATTATTTCACCCCCTAGTTTTGAAAAATCTGCGTACCCACCTGAGGTTCGTCAGTTCATGACTAACACTGTTAAAAATTAGACTTGAACTGACGGAATTGCCCTTACAAGAAAAAAAAAAAAGAAAAAGAAAAAAAAAGAAAAAACACTTGCAACTCATCTTCCCCAATCAATTGGGGAAGATGAGATGCAGGTATCCTTAGTAGGGAACACCATGGATGCCGAGATGAGTTGCCGAAAGAACACCTGAGAGAGAGACTGGTTAAGGAGAGTTACAGGAATGATAGAAGAAGGGAAAGGATGGAAGGACATGTTCATCAAGTTGACATTAGGGTTTCGGATCGGTTGATTGAAGAGTTGCAGGTTAGATGGAGCAAAGATGAAAATCTCTGGTTCAATCTGGAAGGAAGAACATCCATGACAACCTTGTACAAGTATAAATGCTGTCGGATTTGTCAATATCCTCATCCCGTTCTCATCCCAGAAGAATCGTCGACGTGGTGGCGAGGACGATGGGGAAGCAGCAGAAGCAGAATCGTCATCGCAGGAGGATGTAGATCTAATGGAGGCATTCAAGGTGTTCGACGAGAACGACGACGGAAAGATGGATGCGAAGAGATTAGGAGTGTTGTTTCCATCTCCGATTGGAAAGATGCGGTTGTTTGCCCTAAACCTCGGCGACTCGGTGGCTTCAACCATGTGGTTCATGGCCCTAGGCCGTTGAGATGGCAGTTGAGGTAATTTCTCCAACCTGTTTACATCTCTTCCTCTGTTTGATTCACAAAATCGTTTCAAAATTCTTTTTTTTCTCCGATGTTATTTTTTCGAGATATAAAGAGTCATTTGAATAGAAGCTTCCGTATATAGCTTCAGATTCATCTTCAAATTATCTTTTTTGAGAAGATGCCTTCAACCTCAGCGGCAGAGGCTGCAAAATCAGCATTAGAAGCACCAAAAACCCCTGCGGAAACAGTAGATGTGTCATTGAGGTCGAATCAGATTGAGTTTAACTTTCTTGTGAAGACGGATTATGCTGAGGCGGTGAAGACAGCGGTTGCTGAGGTGGTAAAGGCGGCGGTGGAAGCTTCAAAGTCGGTTTTGGAGGCTCCAAAGGATTTGGTAGAGGTGGCGAAGACGGAGACGACGAGTGTAGTGGCTAAGTTGGCGAATGTGGAGGAGGAAACAACAAAACTGGCTAAGATGCTGACGAAGGTGGAGAAGGAGACGACCAAGATAGCGAAGATGGAGTCCAATATTGCCAAACTAGATGGTGAAGATGGAGTCCGGATCACAACTCTTGTGCCTTTCTTTAATTTCTTTGTTTTTCCCCATTTATCCATGAATTAAAAGATCTTTTTAAACTTATTCTCCATAAAACCTGCAACTCATCTTCCCCAATCGATTTGGGGAAGATGAGTTGCAAGTTCTTTTTTTTTTTTTTTCTGGCAAGGGTAATTTTGTCATTTCACCTCTTATTTTTAACAATGTTAGTCATGAATTGACGGAATGGGCTTATTTGTTACCGTTTGCAAACCTCAGAGGGGTACGCAAAATTTTCCAAAACTGGGGGGTGAAAATATCCTTTAGTCAAACCTCAGGGGTGGTATGTGTAAATTTCCCTAAATAAATAGGCAAGAGATCTCTACTTGGTCGCATGGTCTACACAAGCGTCTGGGTCAATGGGTGAGCAGATTCTGATCCTCTACAACCGGACAGGTAGCAGCTTTGGTGCTGCCCACACCCAGACATGGGTGAAATGACCACCCTACACACTGCTCGAGCACCCTACTCGGGTGGGGTCCACACCCCTGTTTGTGTGTGGGCAGCACCAAGGTCGCTATTTGCTTGGCCATAAAAGATCCAAATTGTGGGTGAGCACACCTGGGGTATCTACCCAAGGGGCAGATATGTCATCTCACAGTGTCTTGTGAGAGGGCGTAAGTAACACCACCAACTAGAGGTCTTTTTCCCAAAATAAAATCTCGAACCGACTTCAATATATAATGGTTCAAGTTAAAATCCTATTGAGGTCAAAAGGGTTAGTAACTGAGAAGAACAGAATCTAATTATCAGCTTCTAGACTTCTAGCCAAACCAATGCTCTACTTGCGGACCAGGATAATATTCTCATTTTATGGTAGAATCTATGTAATATAAACACTAGAGAGCAATATTCCATTCTTTATATATATCTTTCTCTCGACCCTTTTCGCCTCTGGGTAGAGATTCTATTATCTGCAATGAGCTTTTGAAGCCTCTATCATTTGGAATTAAACACGTGTTGTTCATGTCAGCACCTCCTACACATAACTATTGAATAAATTTTTATAAAGAACCTAATCAAATTGTAGGACTACCAGTATTCCAACATCAAAGTTATTGAATGGAAGGAATTGGGTTTCTGTTTTTTAAGTTGCTTAAGGACAAGGCAAAACAATTGTTCCTTTCCCTCATCTCTCTCTTTATTCGCTAAAGATAACAACTAACATGCTTTAACTTTTTTTGTTTCTTCCGAGAGATCACTATAATGCTGTATTTTACTTGATCCTTTCCTTCTTTTCTTAGTTCAGTTCCTTTGCACGTACGTGTGAGATGCCAACTCATGTCACATTTGTTTCTATGAATACTTTTTCATTTTTTAAATGGCAGCAAATGGGACATGTGTTGACACCTAATTCATACATGGTACATGCATGTTAATGTACGTGTAAAGAAACTCAACTCTTTGTTCCTTCTTTCCCTTTTCTTGTTCCATTGGGGATCTTGGGTTTTCTAGAATCTAGGGGGTCTTTGAAGTTTCAAGTATACTCCCAACTTATCAAGGGAAAAGATCCCTGTCAGGTTGTGTGTAGCCTGCGCCTAGACACATGACCGTGTTTTCATTGACTTGTGCTTGTGCAAGGGCCACATAGCTTGGTACCAATCTTCTGCCCCACTGATTATTATATGATACACTTATAACTTCTAACAACAATTGCTTGTTGACAAACAGGATCTAGAAGCTATTTCTTGTAGAAAAATCTATTGTTTATTGTTGAGTATAGGCCATTCACCTAAATAAAAAGACGTTAAAAGTAAATGAATGTCCACCCCACCCCACCCCACCCAACCCAACCCAACCCAACCCAAAAAAAAATAATAATAAATAAAAGGTTGTTCATGTCTCTTTTTTTTTTTGCTAAAGGTCAGCAAAAAAATATATTAAATAAAAAAAGATATACAAAGATTACATCATTGAAAATGGAAAAAAGAAAATTCATTTAAGATTTGTGATATCGCCTACGATAGAGCCATCGGTAGAGCACAAGACTAGTAGATTGATTGTCTTAAAAATCCACCTTCGGCATTACCATCAATAGAAACTTGAGACAAAAGAAAACATCATGATTCAAAACGGAAATGGGCTCTCTCTTAAGAATCCCAAAGAATGTAATGAGTAACAAACCTTGGGATCGATGCCCAAGTAAAAGAGGCTTGAAGAGAGGTCTATTCTTAGCCAAAGCATCGACCACCGAATTGAGCTCTCTAAAACGACGAGAAATCCTCCAATAATATTTACCTCTTAATTTATTTTTTTTGGGTGAGAATATTTACCTCTTAATAATTGATAATCATAATGGAATGATAGTTTAGCCCTCCATTTTTTTTTTGTTTTTGTTTACAAAGTTTATGGAGTGGAAGTAAAATAGGATGAGGCTAAACAAGGGTTAATGATACAACCATGAAACTCATGAATTTACTTGACTTTGGAAGAATTTAACCTGATTACATATTCTGATTTCATTATGTGGTGCTTTCACTGACCCCGTGTTTGTGCAAGTGCCACGCAGCTTGGCAGCGATCTTCTACCCAACTTATTATTATATGACACACTTAAACTTCTAGCAACAATTTCATGTTGACAAACAGGATCTAGAGGCCATTTCTTGTAGAGAAATCTATTGCTTATTGTTGAGTATTAGCCATTCACCAAAATAAAAAGATGTTAAAAGTATTAATATTTTATAAGAAAATCATGCATAGTACATGTATGTCCAACCCCACCCCAAAAATAAATAATAGGATGTTCATGTCTCTTTTTTTCTCAAATAATATTTTTTTTTGGCTAAAGATCAACAGAAAATATATTAAAATAAAAAAAAGATATACAAAGATTACATCATTGCAAAATCCCAAAATGGACAAAAGAAAATACATCCAAGACTTATGATACCACCTACGCCAGAGCCATCAGCAGACCATAAGACAAGCAAATTGTCTCGAGAATCCACCTTCGGCATTGCCATCAGTAGAAACTCGAGACAAGAAAACATCATCATTTAAAACAGAAACGGGGTTTGCCATGAGAATCCCAAAGAATGTAATGAGTAACAAACCTTAGACACCAGTAAAAGAGACTTGAAGTGAGACACTATTCTTAGCCATAGCATCTACCACCGAATTGAGCTTTCTAAAACAGTGAGAAATCCTCCAATAATATTTACCTCTTAATAACTGGTAGTCATAATGGAATGATACTTTAGCCCCCAATTCTTTTTTTTCTTTTTTTAAAAAGATCATGGTGGAATGAAAGTATAGTATGATGAGGCTAAACAAGGATTAATGAGACAAACATAAAACTCATGATTTTACAAGACTTTGGAAGGTCTAACCTTATTACATATTCTGATTTCATTCTGTGAAATTTTCTAGTCCACTGGGCAAAAAGTTTTGAAGTGCTTTAATCAACTACCAATCAAATATTGGATTTTTTTTCCAATTCTTAAGAAGGTTACTTCTGCAAAATGAGTTCCAGATAGTTATTCTTACAAAAGTTGACCAGTAAACTATAAAATAGTTTCAAGTGATTGTACAAGTATTTCTCCAGACAAGTATATACAATTTAAATTGTCAGTAGCAAGAACAGTTAGGCTTAAATATTAAAAAACCATCATATCATAACATTGTCTATAGGATTCTAATAATTAAATATGACTCATGAACTATAACTAAACTGGCTCATTAATTATTAGGGACTACTACCTCAATGGATATTCCTCATTGAAGGGCCAACTATATCTAATGAGCAATGACCAACAAATCAACAATCAGAAAGCTATTTTTTTGTTTTTTTACTTGAAAGTCAACGACTCAACTTCAGCCTCCCCTTTCGAAGCATTACCAGAACAAAAAGTTTCTGGTGCTATATTTGGCTGCCAAAAAAGTTGCTTTCTATTTCTTCTTGTTTGGCAGAGAAGGAAGTCAGATATCTTGACTCTATCTTGACTCAATCAATTGTTCTAAAAGAAGAACAATATGCTTATAATATAAAATCATATTATGAAATTTGTTATCTTTTTTTCTATTATTATTATTATTATTATTTTTTCATAATCACTTTATCACATGTTATCTTGGGATACCAATTTAATCGACAAAAAAAAGAGGGTGTACGTACCCTAATGCACGAGGCTCGCATCACTGCGGGGTCTGGGGAGGATCATAATATACTGCATAGTTTTATCCCTGCTTTCGCAAAGAAGTTGTTCCCAAAATCAAACCTATGACCACTTGGTCACAATGGAGCAACCCTACCATTGCACCAAGGCCCACCTACACCAATTTAATCGACAAAACCCTCACATAGAGTAAATCCAATCGTACATTCATGGATGGATTAATGGGTAATGGGGTGCCAATTGTTCTAGTAATGCATCATATTATATTTATATTAATAAAGTAAAATAGGGACGAGTATACCCATGATATAACCACTATTACACATAAGACCCCTTAATCACATGATTGAATATCCAAACTACCTCCTTCGATTATATTAAATAAAACAAATATAATCTTAACACTCCCCCTCAAGCTAGAGCATATATATCACCTAGAGCATATATATCACCTATGTACAGATGGGATTGCTATACCCCGTACCCAGATAAGGATTAAATTAAGGATGTATATTGTTAAAAGGTACTTGGCGGAATTCTTATGGTGAACTCCAGCTTATTTGGTGCAATTGAGGGATGTTAACACCTAAAGTTAAGTATGGCCTATATTTGGATTGCATTGGGACATGTAAGTTTGATAAGATTATTGTAGTGCCATATGACTGAGAAACCAACATGATGTCTAAGACTTGAAATGAATTAAATTTAACCTAGGACTAGCTTGGACCATCAATAGAGTTCACATCACAATGATAGATCTGACAATGAGACAACTTGTGTGGAAGTTGTGACTTCATGAGATTTTTAAGATATCTTTTGGTTAGAATTTGGGGAAGCCCAAAACATAAGAAATGAATATCATTGAGTTAGCTTTCCAACGAAAGAAGAATTGGGATAATCGGAGTTCAACGAGGGAGATATGAGGGTTTGAGTAGGTAAAGGACATGATCTTAAGACAGGGTTCAGCTGACCAATTAGTAGTGGCGGTCAACCGAATGACCACAGTCAGGACCTCCCAAGAGCTAGCGGCATCAAATGGATGCTCAACCAGTCGACCGGTTGCTCAAGGCCGTCAACCGGATGGACTCGAATTGGGGCTTTTAAGTAGATTTTTGGGCTCATTTTCTAACCAACAATTACAGATAGATAGATAGATAGATAGATAGATAGAGAGAGAGAGAGAGAGAGAGAGAGTCCAGATGACATTACCTGCGGTAGTGCCTCAACCAATCGACTGGTTACTCAAGGCGGTCGACCGGATAGACTCGAATTGGGGCTTTTAAGGAGATTTTTTGGCTCATTTTCTCATTTCCAAAACAACAATGAGAGAGAGAGAGAGAGAGAGAGAGAGATCCTAGCACAAAGGGGCTTGAGATATGGAGTTTCAATCAAAGGGGCAAGGTTCTTGGATCAAAGAGATCGAAAAACAAGTTTCGAAGAAGGGTTTTAGCATTCAAAGGTAGGTTTTTATCTCTCAAAAAATATATCATTTTAGTTTTCTATACACATTTGAGTTTATATGGAACCCTAGGATGAGCTAATGATGACCTAAGGATGAGTTAATCTGATTTTGAATGGGAGAGGAAACCCCATTGAAAACATTGGGAAAAAATTATGGAACTGCTCTCATGAGCAGAGTTTTCCCAGGAATCGATCGATCTATACTTCATCCAAATGACCAAAAAGGGTTGTTCTGAGGTTAAATATGAACGAGAATTGTGGGGTTTTTCCAAGTAGGCTAGGATCACTTATGGAAAACCCTAATGAATATGAATTATTATGTAGGAATATTGTAATTCAAGTAATTTTGGACATTGGAAGTTTTAGTTGCCCTAGAGAGTAAAGATGAATGAAATTTTATCATATCGCCGAAGTTTTCCCGGCACTTATGTTGTGGCATGTTTTATGTATTCATGTTTACATAATTTTGAGGACTGAACTGTATGAATTCCATGTTTTAGCATGATATATGTATATGTTATGAATAAGATGCTATCATTGTATGATTTCTAAAGAAAGGTATGGACCTCATGAATGTTTAAGAATGTTAAGCCTATGAATGAATGAGAAAGAATGAAATGAATTTGAAAATTCATGGATGTCTGCTTTGTCAAAAGACTCGTGAAAGAACTAAGTACAGGCATCCATGTTGATCAGCGACGTGCCCTTACTTTATGATGCGTAGGGTAGTTCATATCATAAAATGACTTACCACAGGATTTAAAAGATGCACAATGTTTTCATTGTGAATTTTAAATGCTTATGCATGAAAATTTATATACGATCAAAGATATATTATATCCCAGATTTATTTATTCATGAAAAAAGCATGTTTGTAGTGAGATTTCCTCTTGTATGCATGATTTATTTTAACGGTATGACATTGTTTCAGAGCTGGATCATGTGCATTGTCGATGTGCAGAGTGTAATTTTGGAGGTTGAGGGAGTGATATACTACCCTCTGAGTAGGAGCTCATGGGATAGAGATTGCATAGATCTTTTGTTAGTGATTTTTGAGTTAACGAGTGAAATCGATGAATAGTACATTAAGGATATAATATGATGAAATTGACAGGGATTACTTTTGATGTATTTGGGAGAAATTATTATGGGGGAGATATAATGATGGAATTGAAATGTATATTTGTGCAATTAGGAAAGTTAGAATGTGATAACTTTGATCCTGTGCAATGTAAGACTTTAATCCTGTAAATTGTTAAAAGCCGTCAAGTATTTGCAATGATTTAATTTTTCCATTGTAGTATGTAAGTGAGAGGCAAGAAACCATCCGTTATAACATGACGGCCTGTGAGGGCCAATGCTTTAGCAATTTTGCGACAAATAATGAGGGGGTGAAAGTTGATGAGGTGGATATTACGTAAAGTGACCATTTTAGGTATCTATGATCAATCATCAATAAGGAAGGTGATATTGATGATGATGTCTCATAAAGGATTAAAATAGGATGGATAAAGTGGAGAGGTGCATCTGGAGTATTATGTGATCAGTGAATCCCTTTAAAGCTTGTTAGAAGTCATCAAATAAGGGGGAGGGATAATTGTGATTAGCACCTGACGTTAATCTAGATTCCCCCCTTAAGGGCTTTTATGTCTTTCGTGTCTTTTTTTTTTTTTGTTTCCTTACTATTGTACCCTAATTCTATTTATATAGAATGAAGTGGGCAGTCCTAGCCTCAAGGTTGTGACTCCCAAGGTTACAATCATCTTTCTTCTCTTTTCTTCTTCTCCCAAGGTTTATATGGAGCAACCTCTATGTAACGACCAAAATCTGGGTTAAGCATATGATGTAGACCCTCATGGACTGTCGTTAAATAACGGTTGAATCTATGAACTACTATGTGTGAAAACTATAAACATGAGAATATTGTAGCGAAAATACAATAAACATCTCAATAACTATAAAACCTGGCATTAGCCAACATAAACTGCACCCAGTGTCATCTATTACATCACTTCTATATTCTACTGTCAATTACATAAAAAACATAATTAAACTACATCTTACACAAAAGAAATGAATTTCATTGAGTTAGCTTTCCATCAATAGAGTTCACATCACAGTGATAGATTTGACAATGAGACAATTTGTGTGGAAGTTGTGACTTCATGAGATTTTTAAGATATCTTTGGCTAGAATTTGGGGAAGCCCAAAACATAAGAAATGAATATCATTGAGTTAGCTTTCCAACGAAAGAAGAATTGGGAAAACGGAGTTCAATGAGAGAGATATGAGGGTTTGAGTCGGTAAAGAACATAATCTTAAGACAGGGTTCAGCCGACCAATTAGTAGTGGTGGTCAACCGGATGACCACAGTTAGGACTTCCCAAAAGCTAGCGGCATCAAATGGATGCTCAAGCAGTTGACTGGTTGCTCAAGGTGGTCGACTGGATGGACTCGAATTGGGGCTTTTAAATTGATTTTTGGGCTCATTTCTTCATTTCCAAACCAACAATTATATAGGGAGAGAGAGAGAGAGAGAGTCCATATGACAATACCTGTAGTAGTGCCTCAACCAGTCGACTGGTTGCTCAAGGCGATCGACCGGATAGACTCGAATTGGGGCTTTTAAGTAGATTTTTGGGCTTATTTTCTCATTTTCAAAGTAACAATTTTATATATATATATATATATATATATATATATATATATATATATATATATATAGAGAGAGAGAGAGAGAGAGAGAGAGAGAGAGAGAGAGAGAGCAGATGATAGTACCTGTGGTAGTGCCTGAACCAATTGACCAGTTGCTCGAGGCGGTTGACCGGAAGGACTCGAATTAGGGCTTTTAAGTGGATTTTTGGACTCATTTCCTCATTTTCAAAACAACAATGAGAGAGAGAGAGAGAGAGAGAGAGAGAGAGATATCCTAGCACAAAGGGGCTTGGGATATGGAGTTTCAATCAAAGGGGCAAGATTCTTGGATCAAAGAGATCGAAAGACAAGTTTCGAAGAAGGGTTTTAGCATTCAAAGGTAGGTTTCTATCTCCCAAAAATATCTATCCTTTTAGTATTCTATACACATTTGAGTTTATATGGAACCCTAGGATGAACTAATGATGATCTAAGGATGAGTTACTCTAGTTCTGAATGGAAGGAGAGGAGACCCCATTGAAAATATTGGAAAAAATTTATGGAACTGCTCTCATGAGCAGAGTTTTCCCAGGAATCGGTCGACCGACACTTCATCCAAATAACCAAAAAGGGTTGTGTTGAGGTTAAATATGAATGAGAATTGTGGAGTTTTTCCAAGTAGGCTAGGATCACTTATGGAAAACCCTAATGAATACGAATTATTATATAGGAATCTTGTAATTCAAGTAATTTTGGACATTGGAAGTTTTAGTTGCCCATGAGAGTAAAGGTGAGTGAAATTTTGTCTGAAATTTTGTTATATCACCGAAGTTTTCCTGGTACTTATGTTGTGGCATGTTTTATTTATTCATTTTACATAATTTTGAGGACTGAACTATATGAATTCCATGTCTTAGCATGATACATGTATATGTTATGAATAAAATGCTATCATTGTATGATTTCTAAAGAAAGGTATGGACCTCATGAATGTTTAAGAATGTTAAGCCTATGAATGAATGAGAGAATGAAATGAACCTGAAAATTCATGGATGTCCGCTTTGTCAAAAGACTTAGGGTACACATCAAGGACTTGGAAGGGATGACATGAACTAGAGGGAAAGCAAAGAAATGAAATGAATAGTAGAAATCCCATATGACTACCACATTTTTCAGTAGGGGTTTAAGTGCCGAATGAGGGCAAGTCCATCTTATCAAAGGACTCGGGATGTCCATCAAAGACCTTGGGCTTCCATCAAAGGAGTTGGGAGTAAAAGGAGTTAGTGAAAGGAGTTGCAGGACAACCCCATCAAACGACTCGAGGGTCTCGTGAAAGGACTAAAGGACAGACATCCATGTTGATCAGCGGTGTGCCCTTTCTTTATGATGCATAGGGTAGTTCATATCATAAAATGACTTACCTCAGGATTTAAAAGATGCACAATGATTTCATTGTGAGTTTTAAATGCTTATGCATGAAAATTTATATATGATCAGAGATATACTATATCCCAGATTTATTTATTCATGAAAGAAGCATGTTTGTAGTGTGATTTCCTATTGTATGCATGATTTATTTTAATGGTATGACATTGTTTCAGAGATAGATCATGTGCATTGTCGATGAGTAGAGTGTAACTTTGGAGGTCGAGGGAGTGATATACTACCCTCTGAGTAGGAGCTCATGGGATAGAGATTGCATAGATCTTTTGGTAGTTATTTTTGAGTTAACATGTGAAACAGATGGATAGTACATTACAGATGTAATATGATGAATTTGACAGGGATTACTTTTGATGTATTTGGGGGAAATTATTATGGGGGAGATATAATGATGGAATTGAATGTATATTTGTGCAATTAGGAAAGTTAGAATGTGATAACTTTGATCCTATGCAATATAAGACTTTAATCCTGTAAATTGTTAAAAGCCGCCAAGTATTTGCAATGATTTAGTTTTTCCGTTGTAGTATGTAAGTGAGAGTCAAGAAACCATCCGTTATCACATGACGGCCTGTGAGGGCCAACGCTTTTGCAATTTTGGGACAAATAATGAGGGGGTGAAAATTGATGAGGTGGATATTACGCAAAGTGACCATTTTAGGTATCTATGATCAATCATCAATTAGGAAGGTGATATTGATGATGATGTCTCATAAAGGATTAAAATATGATGGAAAAAGTGGAGAGGTGCATCTGGAGTATTATGTGATCGGTGAATCCCTTTAAAGCTTGTTAGAAGTCGTCAAATAAGGGGGAGGGGTAATCGTGATTAGTGCCTGGCGTTAATCTCGATTTCCCCCCTTAGGGGCTTTTATGTCTTTTGTGTCCTTTTTCTTGTTTCCTTACTATTGTACCCTAATTCTATTTATACAGAATGAAGTAGGTAATCCCAACCTCAAGGTTGTGACTCCCAAGGTTACGATCATCTCTCTTCTCTTTTCTTCTTCTCCCAAGGTTTATATGGAGCAACCTCTATGTAACGGCCCAAATCTGGGTTAAGGATATGGTGTAGACCCTCATGGACCACCTTTAAATAACGGTTGAATCTATGAACTACTATGTGTGGAAACTATAAACATGAATCAAAGACATCAGAATATTGTAGCGGAAACACTATAAACATCTCAATAACTGTAAAACCTAGCATTAGCCATCTCAAACTGCACCCAATATCATCTATTACATCACTTCTGAATTCTACTGTCAATTACATCAAAAGACATCATTAAACTACATCTAACACAAAAGTGTAACTATACCAAAAGTCTCTGGTCTGTAATCTTTCTATGATCAACTACTCAGAGGGTCTAACATTCGTTCCCCTGGCTCTCCTTGTGTAATCTGCATACTTTCACTCTACGTGCACATGCTCTGTAAAAATATTCACATCTGTGGGGTGAGCTCAACTAGCTCAGTGAGAAAAAACACAGTTCATATCATACTCATGAATGTAAACAAACATGCTTTACTGGTAAATCATGATGTACTGGTAACTCATGCAATGGCATGCCACTATGATAACTGTAATCTGTAATCTGAAATATGATATCTGATCATATAATTATCATGCTCGCATTTAAAACAATGCACTCTATACTATTTCTTTTACTTGGCTTATCTTTTACTTTATTTCTAAGTCTAGCCAGTTGTTCTCAGTGACCAACCATTCTATAACTCATAACTTTGAGGCCTCTATCTTGTTATCAGTGTATCGTTACGTATCACCGTCGTACATTGAAGACACGTCTCACTCTTTTCGTTACGTATTCCCGTTGCACGCCCCCATCATACCATTACGTATCGCTGTCATATGCTGGAAGGGAGACCTATCTATGCCTCATCCAGTACTTAAACCCTACTGGAAAGGGTTGGCAGTCATAGAATCTTATTATTCTATTCTTTCTTTACTTTCTGTTCTTGAACCACTAGGGCTCCTTTGCTATTCTTTACTTTACTTTACTCAAGCACTGGTGCTCCTTTACTTTCTTTACCGTACTTTACTCGAGCACTAATGCTCCTCTGCTGTTCTTTACCAACCTCCACTTCTGGTTCACAATACCTGTAGCAACTCTAGGATGGATAGGACATTGATAGAACCCCTACTATCCCTTAATGGTCATTAAGGGACTCTATACTATCCCTCTCTTTCCTTTTGTTGAAACAGATAGTAGCAACCTTCAAATTCAGTCTTTTTTGTATCTTACTATTACTTATCATGCCACACTAAGCTTTCAAATCATAAAACATACATTTTCCTTTCTATAAAACAATAGAATTTTAGGGGCAATGATAAAGTAAACAATACTGGGAAAACATGCTAGATATGATAGGATTCCCCTCACCTATCTCTGCCACTGAGTAATAAACTCTATCTTTGATTCTCAATAGTATTTTGAATAATCCTTTGTCATTCTTCAGATCCAAATGAACATCTACATGACATTTCATAAGCATTAGGCTTCACTTTTATAATATTAAAATAGTGGAAATGATCTCCCCCCACCAAACTTAACTGAACTTATCCCTACAACCCTACTTGGGCATCTAGGTAACATTGGACAATTCAACAGTTGAACCAATGGCCAAAACTATAAATCCTAAACCCAAAACTAGGGTTTTTATTGCTTTTTTCCACAGAACTTTGGGGAAACTTATCCACTTTGCATGACATCCATTTCTCTAACATCACAACACTAACAAAATCCCAAATCCTTTATCCTCAAATAGAACTCAATACACCAAAACATCAAATAGAACTTAATACACTAAAAAAGGACTTAAGGTTTACCTTTTCCAAGCTTGAAACCCTAACAAAATCCCAAATCCTTTATCCTATCAACGTAAGCAACGATTCCCCTTCGCTTGCAACTCAATTCAACGGCTAAAAGTCGTTCAATCTTCTTTCTCCTTTGATTTTCCTCTATTTGCTCTCTCTTCTCTGTCTTTTCTGTTTCAGAAATGAGCATAGAATCGAACTTAAAGTGCTGATTTTGCGGCAACCGGTCTGATTGGCTGACCAATCAGCCTAGTTGTTGTCAGACGGGTTGTTCGTCCGGTTGGCTACTGGAGCCAATTGGTTGGGCCAGTTCCACTGTTTTGCTTGACCTCTGCTCATTGTTTTGATCATAACTCGGCCGACACACCTCGGAATTACCTTATTCTTTTTGCTCTTGAAAGTTGACTCAATTTCCTACGTTTTTCGTGTTTTGGAATTTCCCAAATTCTGACTCTAAGGTCCTCTAAAACCCACGTGAAATCAATACTTCACCCGAAACAATACAATTTCTATCATTTTCTCTTTGAATAGGGTCCACAATCACATAGGGTCATTCTAACTTGTTTAATAGTTGTAACATGATGAAAGTTCACATTTACCATTATTGTCAAATCTGCTTTGTTGAGCTGATTTGAATCGGAATCCATTAAAATGAACCTGTCTATGGCTAATCACAAATAGAACTAAAAAATTAAAATGCTTTTCTTGGGATAGGGTATGACAATCTAGGTTTTGTTGTTCAAAGGGAGTCTGGTATGGTATGCATGCTTAAGAAGTATCTATATAGTTTGAAGCAGTCTCCTCAGGCATTGTTTGGCCAATTCACTGAAGTGGTTCTTGAGTTTGGACTATCACGGTGTGATAGTGATCACTCTGTATTTTATCAACGATCTGGTTTAGGGGGGATATTCCTTATTGTTTATATTGATGATATTGTCATCACTGGAGATGTTGTTGAAGGTATCCAAAGTTTGAAGACAAACTTGCAACAAAAGTTTCAAACTAAGGATCTGGGAAGATTTAAGTATATTTTGGGTACTGAAATTGCTCAGTCAAGGAAAGGAATTTCACTTTCTCAGTGGAAGTATGTTCTAGATTTGCTTACAGAAATAGGGATGTTAGGGTCCAAGACTCTAAATACTCATATGGATCCTACTGTGAAGCTTACAGCTAAAAGTGGTGATATTCTAGGTGATCTTGAGAAGTATCGGAGGTTGGTTGGAAAATTGAATTATTGACTGTGACTCGACCTGATATAGCCTTTCCTGTCAGTGTTGTGAGTAAATTTTTGTCCTCCTTGTGCATCCCACTGGGATGCTATTGTTCGCATTTTGAGGTATCTCAAGAAAGCTCAAGGTCGTGGTCTAATATACTCTGATCATGTCCATAACTCAAAATAGGTGACCTAACGGCCGCCACCCGACTAGACATACCAATAGTCACCAGATTCATATGGGCTACTGGGGAGTAGGATGGACACAGACGTATTGAAGATTTTTGTGATGTTAATTGGGCTGGATCTCCTGTTAATAGGCGATCAACTACTGGCTACTGCACTTTTGTTGGAGGGAACATTATGTCTTGAAAGAGCAAGAAACAAACTGTTGTGGCTAGATCTATCGCAGGGGCTTAATATCAAGCTATGACACATGTCACCTGTGAATTGATGTGGGTGAAGTAGTTGTTGACTGAACTTGGGTTTGAAAGTGTCTCCCTTGCAGTTGTGGTGTGATAACCAAACTGCTATTCATATTGCCTCGAATGCAGTGTTCCATGAGAGAACAAAACATGTAGAAGTCAACTGTCACGTTGTTTGGGAATAGTTACAACAACAACCATAACCTTATCCCAACTAAATGGGGTCGACTACATGGATCCAAAGAGGTCATTAAAAAAGGGGGGGGGGGGGAGTAACAGGAAGTAAAAAAGAGATAGAATAAAATTACTAAAGGGAAAAGTCTAAGCAGTAGTCAAAGCAGCATCCCAGGAACATCCCCCTACAAGGGGTCGGCTACACCAGTCCTTGTCCTCCAAACAACTCTATCCGCGGTCATATTAGAATCGAGCCCTACCACATGCATATCCTTTATTACCACTTCTCCAATAGTCATTTTAAGCCTGCCCCTACCTCTTTTAACTCCTTCAAACTGAATTTGGTTACTCTTCCTTACTGGTGCATCCATGGGTCTCCGTTGGACATGACCATACCACCTCAAGTGTTAGAGTCATTAGAAGTTATGTTCTAAGGGTAGTTTGGGAACTAGCCTGTTGACTAGTTGCTCTAATATATAATTTCTATCTTTTTACCTTTTTACTCTTTACCTCCTTAGGGAGGTGTATATAGTTCTGTTATTTCTATTAGTGAAGCAATATAGGTGTGGAGAGATCTCTCTCACACACAACACATTACAACTCAAACATTCTCCTTCTCTTCCTCTTGCCTCCAAACTTCTCCTTCTCCCTTCTTCTTCCTTCTCCACCTTCTTCCTCTTCTATTACTTGTTTACCTAATCTAAAACTCAACTTGGTATTAGAGCAGGTTTGAGAGTCGTGTTCTAGCTCCTCTCTCCTATTCTTTTTCTTCTCTTTGAAACCCTAGGATATAAAGGGGTTCAAGGAGAAAACCCCTATGTAAAAGCTTGCTGAAAGAGCATGGAATAGGTTCAATTTGACCTATTTGTGTGGTTGAAGCTGCTGTTTGAACTCTGTTGCAGCTCCCTTATGTCTTTGTAGCTCTTACAGCTACTACAAAAATTTTCGCCAGCCAGAAGTTGCAGCTCTTGTTTCTCTCTCATTTCAGATGTGTTTCAGCCTTGGAATGGCTCCTTGGAATCGCCCAAGAGTGCTTATCAGGCACCTTAAGTCCCTCCTTGTAGCTTGAAGTTTCTATTGGAACTCTCTCAGCTTTTATGAAATCTCTCTGCCCAGGTAAATTGAAACTGCACTTCCTCTGTGTTTTTTTGTATTTGGGCTGCCCTATGTTGATTTCTTGGTTGAAGAATGATAATGGCCATCTTGTTTGAGATCTTGGAGCTTTTTTAAGCTTTTATTACTTCTTGGAAAGTATTAAGGACCAGCCTATATCTGTGTTTTTCCTTGCTGGACTTTCTGTTTGGTATTGGACTCTTCTATTTGGGTTGAGTGTGTACTCCCCAACTGCTGTTTGTTATCTGTTTTATGGTCAAGTGCTCTTTCCCATATAATATGGCTGATACACCCACATCTGATATTGGTTCGGCTGCTTCACAGCCCCTTCCCACACCTCCTCTAGTTGTTTATGAGAACATACCTACCTACCCAGATCTCCATTGTGAGGCTTGATGGTACCAACTACTTGGACTGGTCACACTCTGTGAGGTTGTCACTCAAGAGTAAAAGAAAACTGGGATACATTACAGGCACCATCACAGCTCCAGAGCCTGGTTCACCTACCTATGATCAATGGGAGGCCGACAATTCTACAGTCATGACATGGTTAATCTTCTCCATGACTCTTGAGATTGGAAAAAGGTTTATCAGAAAGAAAACTGCCAAGGCAATTTGGGACAATGTCTCCCAGACTTGATAGAGTGGGTGACTCTGCTAAGGTTTATCAGCTTCACCAGAAGATTAACTCCATGAGGCAGGGTGACAAGAGAATTTCTGAATACTACAATGCCTTTCTTACCTTGTTGGAAGAATATGACCACTACAGGGATCTCCACTTGAAGGATCCAGAGGATGAAGCTAAGGTATACCAGACTCTTGAAAAAGAGCATATCTTCACTCTGCTTGGTGGCCTGAACCCTGACTATGAGCCCATCAGGCTTCAGATCTTAGGCCGATCTCCCTTTCCATCTCTTAGTGAGGTGTGTAGTTACTTACAGAGTGAGGAGACTCGGCGTGTTGCTATGGAACCAGCTCCAGTATCCTCTCTTGAGAGATCTGCTCTCCACTCTAGTTCTTCCAGAGACACCCGTGGAGGTGGTAGAGGCCCAAGGCCTAACCGTGAGGTAGCCAACACAGTGGAGACAATTGGTGCCAGTGGAGTTGGTAGGAACAGGTTTAAATGTGATCATTGTGGGAGAACTGGACATACCAAGGATAGGTGTTGGTCTCTTCATGGCTGTCATCCTAGCACACATGGTCGTGGTGGCCGTAGAGGGGGAGCTCGAGCTCATTCAGTGATGACAGAGGCAGATACTACACAGGATGACTCCCTCTTTATGGATACAGTGGTCCGCAGGGTCATGTCACGGCTTAGCACATCTCCTATACCTACTGCAGTTAGCTCCTCATCATCCTCAGCCTTACAGGTCTCCACCTCAGTCCCTACTGCAGCCCAGTCTTGGGTCATTGACTCTGGTGCCACTGACCACATGACTGGTACGTCTCATAATTATGATACCTATACCATTTGCTCTGGTAAGGATAAGGTTAGGATAGCTGATGGCTCCCTATCCTTCATATCTGGTAAGGGTAGCATTCCTGTCACCTCTTCTATTTCTCTTACTTCAGTTCTTCATGTCCCTAATCTTGCAGTTAATCTTTTATCTGCGAGTCACCTGACTAAATCTCTGAACTGCTGTGTCACATTTTTCCCTTCTCACTGTCTTTTTCAGGATTTGGTGACGAAGAGAATTATTGGTAGTGGACGTGAAGAGCAAGGCCTTTACCTTTTTTACCCTTATTTGCCCACAGCTCAGTCTTTTGTGTGTGGAAGTACTAATAGTAGTTCTGTGGAGTCTGTTATGTTATGGCATCGTTGTCTTGGCCATCCATCTTTTGTTGTAATGAGGAAACAGTTACCTCACTTATTTTCTTCTGTTGCTTCTTCCATGTTTTTCAATGTGAACCATGTATGTTTGCCAAACATTGCCGTTTTTCTTATCCATATCATGGTAATAGAACTGCTGCTCCTTTCCATATTGTATATATTGATGTTTGGGGACCTTCCCCTACTGCCTCTTTATTTTGTTATCGTTACTTTGTGTCCTTTGTTGATGATTTTTCTCATGCTACTTGGACTGTTCTTATGAAACATAAAAGTGATGTTTGTGATGCATTTAAAACCTTTTATCAGATGATTCTTACTCAGTTTGACACTCGGATCAAAATTGTTCGATCTGATAAAGGGGGGGGGGAATACATGTTTGGTGGCCTCCAAACCTTCTTTACTGATCATGGCATTCTCCATCAGCTAGCGTGTGTTGACACACTCCAACAAAATGGGGTTG
Organism: Telopea speciosissima; assembly: GCF_018873765.1. NCBI lineage: Eukaryota > Viridiplantae > Streptophyta > Magnoliopsida > Proteales > Proteaceae > Telopea > Telopea speciosissima. Next base: position 23,578,954 of record NC_057920.1, on the reverse strand, counting down.
CTGAGAGGAAGAATCGCCATTTATTGGAAGTCACCCGTAGTCTCTTGTTTAGTATGCATGTCCCCAAGACTTTTTGGTCAGCTGCTCTTCTCACTGCCTCTTTTCTCATCAATCAAATGCCTACCAAACTTCTTGGTTTCAGCTCTCCCTTGGACATCTTATCTCCCAAGGTTTCTGCTTTCTCTCTTCCTGCTAAAGTCTTTGGTTGCGTTTGTTATGTGCATGTAAACAAATCTGCACACACTAAGCTTGATCCCAAAGCCCTAAAGTGTCTCTTCATTGGATACTCTTCTACTACCAAGGGTTACAAGTGCTACCACCCTTCTTCTCGTCGGTGACTTATCTCCAAGGATGTCACCTTCCTTGAATCGGTTCCTTTCTTTGCCCCTTCTCAGCATCCTCTTCAGGGGGAGAAGTGTGGAAGTGAACAGGCTGCTGATTTCCTTCATTCTTCTCTCCCTATCTCTCCTTTTATGTTTGACATTGGTACACACAAGACTGTGGATGTGGTTAATACCGGTGATCAATCCATTGTGAATACAGAATTGGTGGTTAGTAAGGAGAAAGATTACCACATTACATACAAAAAGGGTGAAGGGATACATAACCAAGGAAAGCAGACCTACCAAGAGTCCTCTTTGGATCCAGATCCACATCTTGAGATTCATCCTTCTCAATCAGGTGATATCCCTTCTCCTCCATCTGACTTAGATCTTCCTATTGCTGTTAGAAAGGGGAAAAGAGCTTGTACTAATCCCATAGCCCAGTTTGTCTCCTATGGTGCTCTTTCTCCCATAAGTACTGCCTTTATTACTGCTCTCTTTACAGCTTCTATTCCCAGGAATGTTACTGATGCTATGCCTGACCCCAAGTGGAGGCAAGTTATGTCTGAGGAGATGATGGCCCTTGAGAAGAATGGTACTTGGCAATTGGTGGACCTTCCCAAGGGACGTGTCCCAGTTGGATGCAGATGGGTCTATACAATCAAGTATAAATCTAATGGCAATATTGAAAGATATAAAGCAAGGTTGGTTGCCAAGGGGTACAGTCAAGTCTATGGGATTGACTATCAGGAGACATTTGCACCTGTGGCCAAGCACAATTCTATAAGAGTCCTCTTATCTTTGGCTGCCAATAATGATTGGCCATTATATCAGTTGGATGTGAAGAATGCTTTTCTTCACGGTGACTTGGAAGAAGAAGTGTACATGCAAACCTCTCTAGGCTTCAAAATGCCTTCAACTGAAGGGAAGGTGTGCCTCCTCAAGAAGGCACTATATGGTCTCAAACAGTCACCAAAGACATGGTTTGAACGCTTCCGACAGGCTATTCTGAAGAATGGGTATTCCCAGAGTCAATCTGATCACACTCTCTTTACCAAGCGGGGCAATGGTACCATCACAGCCTTCATTGTCTATGTTGATGATATTGTGGTCACAGGGGATGATATAACTGAGATAGGTAAACTGAAAAGCTACCTGGCACAGCAGTTTGAGATCAAAGATCTAGGCCCCTTGAAGTACTTCTTAGGAATTGAAGTATCAAGGACCAAGAAAGGAATTAACATATGTCAACGAAAATTTGTTCTTGATTTGTTGACAGAGACAGGGATGTTAGGTTGCAAACTAGCAAATTCTCCCATTGAGCAGAATCATAAACTAGGAGAAGATTGCGGTTCTCCTTTGGTTGATGCGGAAAAGTACCAAAGACTAGTGGGGAAGCTTATCTATCTTGCTATGACACGCCCAGATATCTCATATGCAGTGGGAATTGTGAGCCAATTCATGCATGCTCCCAAGAGTGGCCACTTGGATGCTGTGTATCGCATTCTTAGGTATTTGAAGTCTTCTCCAGGGAAAGGACTGTTGTATGCCAGACACAATCACTTGAGAGTGGAGGGCTTCACTGATGCTGATTGGGCCGGCTTCATTACAGACAGGAGATCTACCTTCGGCTATTGTACCTTTGTGGGAGGTAACTTGGTTACATGGAGAAGCAAAAAACAACATGTTATAGCTAGATCCAGTGCAGAGGCAGAATTTTGAGCTATGGCTTATTGTGTTTGTGAACTCATATGGCTGAAGAGACTTGTTCAGGAGCTGGAATTTGATACTGAAGGCCCTATGAGACTCTACTGTGACAACAAGGTTGTCATCAGTATTGCCCACAATCCAGTCCAACATGACCGAACTAAGCACATTGAGGTTGATAGGCACTTCATCAAGGAGAAGATAGACTCTGGCTACATTTGTACTCCATTTGTATAGACTGGTGATCAGCTGGCAGACATCTTCACCAAGGCTCTTGCTTTTCCTCAGTTTAGTACTCTCTTAAGCAAGCTGGGAATGCATGATATATATTCTCTAGCTTGAGGGGGAGTGTTAGAGTTATTAGAAGTTATGTTCTAAGGGTAGTTTGAGAACTAGCTTGTTGACTAGTTGCTCTAATATGTAATTTCTATCTTTTTACCTTTTTACTCTTTACCTCCTTAGGGAGGTGTATGTAATTCTGTTATTTCTATTAGTGAAGCAATATAAGTGTGGAGAGATCTCTCTCACACACAACACATTATAACTCAAACATTCTCCTTCTCTTCCTCTTGCTTCCAAACTTCTCATTCTCCCTTCTTCTTCCTTCTCCACCTTCCTCTTCTATTACTTGTTTACCTAATCTAAAACTCAACTTCAAGCGGCTCTCACCTTGTCCTGGATTGGTGCAACTCCCAATTTGGTTCTAATACAATCATTCCTTACTCTATCTCTCCTGGTCTTACCACACATCCTTTGCAACATCCTCATCTCCGCCACGCATGGTACTAAATCTCGTTTGGCTTCGGTATTTTGGTCTGACCGAAATTTCTGAGATATCGAAACTTCGACGAAATTTCGTCGAAATATGGTATTTTTCTGTGGGTGTAAAATGCCAAAATGACCAAGATTTCTGAAATTTTCGAAACGAGATTACCGAAATTACTGAAATTTCCAAAATTTTCGAAACGAGATGACCGAAATTTCTGAAATATTCGAAATATTGCACGTGACTTTTTCAATATCTCGCGATGTATCGTGAGTCCACGATATTTCGTCGATATCTCACAAGATATCGTCGAGATATGGTATTTTTCCATTTCGGATTGGTATCGTATCTCGGACAGCTCGAGATATACGAAATTTCGCAAAATTTCACGAGATTTTGAACTATGCCGCCACGCTCATCTTATCTATATTACTTTTCTTAACGGCCCAACATTCCGCCCCATAAATCTTTGCTGGTCTTATTAATGTCTTGTAAAATTTTCCCTTAAGCTTAATAGGCATGTGTTTGTCACATAAAAGTCTTGATGCACCTTTCCATTTCATCCATCCTACATTAATTTTGTGGGAAATATCACCCTCTTTGTTAAAAGTTGACCCCAGGTACCTAAAACATTCATTATGTGGTAGCTCTCGTTCCTCGAGTGTCACCACTTCATCACCTCTCCTGGTTTGACTGAAGTTACACATCATATATTCTGTCTTTGTTCTTCTTAACTTAAAACCTTTTGATTCCAAGCAAAATCTCCATAACTCTAGCTTCGCATTAATCCCTTCCACTGTCTTGCCTATCAAAATAATATCATCAACAAAAAGCATACACCAAGGGGCCTCATCTTGGATGTGCCTGGTTAAATCATCCATGATGAGTGCAAACAAATAAGGACTTAGAGCTGATCCTTGGTGTAACCCAATTGTAATTGGGAATTCACTACTTTGGCCCTCTGCAATTCTGACACTAGTCACCACACCCTCATACATGTCCTTAATTATATCTATATATTTACTTGAGCTCCTTCTCTTCCCTAGGACATGTCAAATGAGCTCTCTAGGAACTCTATCATAGACCTTTTCTAGGTTGATGAAAACCATATAGAGATTCCTTTTGTAAGCTCTAAAAATTTCTATAAGACTCCTTAGGAGGTAAATAGCTTCAGTTGTGGATCTTTCTGGCATAAAATCAAATTGGTTCTCTAATATATCAGTTTCTCTTCTTAGGTGAGCTTCAATGATTTTCTCCCATAGTTTCATGGTATGACTCATTAGTTTAATGCCTCTATAGTTATTGCAGTTCTGGATATCACATTTGTTCTTATAAATTGGAACTACAATGTTTCTCCTCCAATCATCTGGCATTTTCCTTGTACTCAAAATTCTGTTAAACAACTTGGTTAGCCAAGATACCCCATATACTCCTAAGCTCTTCCACACTTCAATTGGGATCTCATCCAGTCCCGGTGTTTTTCCTACCTTCATCTTTCATAGGGCCTCTTTAACTTCGACCTCACCAACTTGTTGTAAAAGTCCATGACGTGTGTTGGCTTCAAGACTATTCCTATCCACTTTTGAATCCAACCTATCAGGCGAGGTAGCTCCATTTAGTAAATTGTAAAAATATTCACCACATCTTTCCAAAATGTCTACATCCCGTATTAGTACTCTATCATCCTCGTTCTTAATGCATCTAACATGGTCCAAATCTCTGCTCTTCCTTTCTCTTATTTTAGATATCCGATAGATTGTATTTTTCCCTTCCTTTGTATTAAGTTTTTCATAAAGGTCATCATATTTCTTCACCCTTGCTTTCCCCACAATCTTTCGAGCTTCTTTTCTGGCTGCATAATATCTCGTTTTATCCACTGCCTTGTTAGTCCTTTGCCAGGTTTTAAAATGATCTTTCTTAGTCTTAATGGTTGCTTGGACCTCGTCATCCCACCACCAAGTCTCTCTAGGGCCCAAACGGATACCCTTGGAAACCCGTAGGACTTCCTTAGCAACCTTCTTAATACAAATCGTCATCTCAATCCACATCTCGTGGGTATTTCCCTCAAAATCCCATTTTCCTTGTAAAACCACTTTATCGGTAAATGACTCTAAGAGAGCTCCTTATAGTCGCCCCATCTTATCTTAGGACAAATCTGTTTCGCCTTCTTACGTTGTCACACCCCCATCCCTGAACCACGGGAAATGCAATCAGAGCATACAACTACGCTCTCCAACCACCAGAATCACTGATACAATATCCAGGACTAACTCATTCACAACGAAAAATAATAGGTAAAAGGAAATGATTAATATTACTAACATTAGAGTTAGCAGAAGCTAGGTGATAGCATATAAAATATTGTCTATTCAAGTTTACCCTTTCAAGTACAATTCGTTCTAATCATGATCTATGTATTATCACTATATAATAAATACACCTATCAAGAAAGGAATAAAAAGAATACACCTTTGAAACAAAAGTTAGTTTATCAAAGTGTAACAAAAGATGGCCACTAGCCAAGAATCACTGTTCCCTCGTGGACACATCTCACAGTAGCACTCCGGTCCATAATCCTCATACTCCAGAGTCCACCACTCTTCATGACCTTCTTTAGGAATCTTGAACTCTGCGCCGTCCTGCTCGAATGTACCTGCATCAACTAAAAATATATTTTCTCGAGGAGTGAGCTCCAACTGAGCCCAATGAGTGGCTAAGCCACACAAGCATATACAATAATAATAATGAATGGGGTTGACTACAAACAATACATGATGGACGGATACCAAGGTGTCCCATACCACCAAGGTAGACCGTACATCACATACAATTTACAATCATGCTACATGAATGAATGATGATGTATAGTTTTATTGTTATCCACCTAACACACAACTAAGTCAGGTATAGTACTATAGCAACACCTTAGGTAGCATCCCCGACATCGGTACCATAAACGGATGGTATACCGGCGATGACAAACCCGAGTTGCACTGGAAGCCTGCCGTACCGGTCTCCACCAAGAGATATATGCAAACCCCCAAGTCAAATCCCATCCTGGCGTTCGGCCTAAAATACGGTTGGTGCCCGAACTTCCCGGGTGTGTATACCCGAATAACGGTCGGAACCCACGGATTTGACCGACACCTAACCCCCTGTCGGTAAGGGTCATAAAACTGGGCAAACATTTATCCTAGCCAGCATTCACCTATTGTATGAGTGAGGTACGCATGCGCATAGGCCAGAGGCCGAGTCCATAGATACCGAAATACGGTCGGTCGGCTATCCTCTCGTCCCTCGAGCCCATACGTACGTATACAAGTATGAGATGTGAATACCGAAGGTAGTCGGTCGGTCACCATCCCGTTTCCACCTAATGCAATTTCAAGTACGGCAATCTCAAGCCCAGCACCCACCGGCACTTGATCCCACTTCCGAAGCCCTAGATCTACATGCCATGAGTGAGTCCATATTATGGAATCCCCAGGTCCAGCACCAACCGGCACCCGAGTCCCATAACTAAATCCAATACCATTCGTACCATAGTGCAATAAAATAAATAATATCGCAAGATAAGAATGTAAAGTCCTATCAACATCTAAACATTTATATCGTCTTATATCTTATCATCCTATATCTTACCAATAATTATATATTATAGCACACATGTATGAATGGCATTCGCAAGACACAACACACAAACATTCCATAAATTAAGACGTTTGCTTAACTCACTCACCTTGATTCTCAGTCAATCGTCAGTACGGAGTTCTTCAAATTTGCGTTCGATGCCAAGTACATTGTCCCACATACTAATACGCCCCCGAGCCGGGTCAGTCAACCTAAAGAGAGTGTACAACGTGGGGAGAGATTAGTGCCTTAGGGCTAGAAGAGTTGGGCCCCATAAGTTATCAAACAAGGCTGAAATAGGGGGTCGGCACATACAGCAAGGCTATATCATGTGCCTGTCCATGTGCCTGTCTATGTGTCTGTCCCTCTCGGACTTCCCACCGGTAGATCTAGGTTCTCAGGGACTGGCACTTGCATGTGCCTGTCCATGTGCCTGTCCCTCTCAGGGACCGACAGATCTAGTTTCTTAGGGACTGGCACTTGCATGTGCATGTCCATGTGCCTGTCCCTCTCGGACTTCCCACCGGCAGATCTAGTTTCTTAGGGACTGGCACTTGCATGTGCATGTCCATGTGCCTGTCCCTCTCGAACTTCCCACCGGCAGATCTAGTTTCTCAGGGACTGGCACTTGCATGTGCATGTCCATGTGCCTGTCCCTCTGTTCATGCCATTCTGAGAATGGTTTTACCTTGGGGTAAAATGGGATATTCTTAGGGTTATTTAGGGGTTCTTGGCTATGAGTTCCACTCCATTAAAGGTACCATCCCCCACATGGGTTTATGAATCCAACGCTTAGATGGGTTTTCCTTGTTAAGAAAACTCATTGATTTCTACCTCACACCTAGGGTTTTCCATAAATGGTTGGTGAAACCCATAAATGGAGGTAAAACTCCACTTAGGGCTTATCAATGGGGAAGGGTTTAAGGTGAAATAGAAATCATAAGGGTTCATTGGCTCTCATTACTTAAGAATGATACTATCCATTCATGGCTTCTTTACTTAGGTAAGTAATGATCCATCAATGGTAGTTCATTCCCAAAACCCTAGTTAATAGGAATAGATGTAGAGGGAGAGAGGCTCAATGTGAGGTTAGGTACCCCCACGAGACACAAGGTCAGCCATTAATGGCCTTCCAATTGAGTAGATGGAGCACTCAAGGTGTGCTCAACCGATTCAAACCCTAGGTAATAGAATTAGGGAAAGAGAGATGGAGAGAGAGAGAGAGAGAAAGAGACTCACCAAGGGTTGATGATGATAGCTTGTGCTCCACCATACTTCTCCCTTCTCCTTCTTTCTTCCTCTTCTTCTTTCTTCTTCTTTCTTCTTCTCCTCTTCTTCTTTCTTTTTCTCCTCTCCTCTCCACGATTTAGGATTGTAATGTGAAGTGAATAGTAGTTTTGGGTCTTTAATAACCCATCTAGGCATTAGGTCTTGTTTGGTTAGTCTCAAGTCCTTAGGTCCATTTGCTTAGGAGCTTGTTTGGTTAGGTATAAGCCCAAGGTCTAGTTTAAGTCATTGGGCCATTGGATCCACTTGGGCCCATGTCCTAAGTTCTAGTTACAAATAGAAAGAGGCTAAGCTCCTAAGCCCAAGCCCATTCTAGTTCTTATGCTTATTAATGGTCATGCATAGGCATGAATTATTCGGATAGTGACTTACTCCCAGTCATCGCTAAGTGGATAAAGGCGATTCAAGTGCAGGCCCCGCGGATCCCCATCATAAGGGAATTCCAAGAATATGCTTTCGTGGACGATTTTCCCCCTGTCTCTGATGGTGGATCTTTCCTCGAGGACTTCCCCTGTTTCGCGGTCGACAATCTTGTGTGATGGCTTGAGTATTATGACCCACAGTTCACGAGTGTACTCCGCTCCCGGTTCTACACAAAAGGTTCAAACCAGACCGGTGGTCAGATCGGGTTTCAAATCGGGTTTTGGACACGGATTTAACATACGTTGCCTCGTAACGAGGTACTTATCCAAGACCACCAGTCTATGTTGGGTGGTTAAGCTCTCTCCTGGTATAACCTTACAATCCTTACATAATGGCCTGTCAGACCTTCCAGTTAGGAAGAAATCTATTTGGTTTGCATGTTGCCCACTCTTGTAGGTAACTAAATGTTCATCTCTCTTTTTAAAAAAATATTTGCAATGCACAGATCAAACGCTATTGCAAAGTCAAGCATTGAGACCCCCTCTTCATTCCTCTCCCCAACTCTATATCCTCCATGAACCTCTCATCGTAGCCTCTACGATCTCTACCCACATGTCCGTTAAGGTCACCACCAATAACTCCCTGACCAAAACCTTGCGCTACATCATCCATGTATTCCCAGAATTTTAATTTAATATTCTCATCTAATCCTGCCTGGGGTGCATACGCGCTAGCTATGTTGATAACCTCGTTGTCTATCACCAGCTTGATAGATAAGATCCTATCTCCAAATCTTTTAACGTCCACTACTTCGTTCTTAAGGTCTCTGTCCACAACTATGCCCACTCCTCTCCAACTTTCGTTTCCCAAGTACCATAGTTTGAAGTCATCTAACGCCTTGGCTTTTTGACCCTTCCATCTTGTTTCTTAAATACATGCAACATTAATCTTTCTTCTCCGCAAAACATCTATCAACTCCAAACTCTTACCCATCAAAGATTCGATGTTCTAGGATGCAAATCTAATCCTATGCTTACAAACAAGATTAGTATTAAACGACATGAAACACAGGGAAAGAAAAAAAAATAATATATAAAAATAGTCAAAACAAAATAATAGGATCCATGCAAAAGGGATTGGCTGGGTATATTATAGTGTCGGCTGCCTATTTGACGCACCAATATAGGATAAATACTATAGAATATAGAGAGGTAGAGATGTCCCTCACAGATATATGGAGCAAAGATGTTAGCCAAATCAGTTCTAAATAAATAACATCCAGCAAAGATCTAAGCCAAATCAACCACAAAGGATATTAAGTTTACTAGGGTGAACAATAACAAAAACACAAGGAGCTTCACCTAAACCAGTAGCAAGCATCAGAGGTATGAAACATGCATACAATGCAGAGCTAAAACAAAGACAAAAAATTACAGCAGCAGGTATCCAGGTACACGAAATAGCAACACGACCAACAGATGACAATCAATGAAAATAACCAATTCTACTTACAATAGCAGATAGAGATATAACCAAATCTAGTAGAATGGGCAAATAGATAATATATCTAGCAGATAAGGAAGAGAGTTACCAAATTGACAAATTGACTACCTAAACAAGATGCAATCCAAAATAGATGAACAGGAAATAGGTAAAAACAACAAACGACAAACATAGACGAACAGTAATATGCAAATAGTTGACTACCTAACCAAAATTCAATCAAGAATAAATGAACATAAAATAGATAAAAACAACAGGGAACTATATCTTTAGGTCATGTTCGCACGAGAGAACAACTTGCAGATATTTTTACCAAGTCTCTTGGGAGTGGTAGAGTTGATTATATCTATAACAAGTTGGGCATGTTTAATATTTATTTATGCTCCATCTTGAGGGAGAGTGTTAGAAGTCGTCAAATAAGGGGGAGGGAAAATCGTGATTAGCGTCTGGTGCTAATCAATTCCCCCCTTAGGGGCTTTTATGTCTTTTGTGTCATTTTTCTTGTTTCCTTACTATTGTACCCTAATTCTATTCATATTGAAAGAAATGGGCAGTCCCAACCTCAAGGTTGTGTCTTTCAAGGTTACAGTAATCTCGTCTTCTCCTTTTTCCTTTTATTTATTATTTACATAGCTTAACGGAAAGTTTACAGGACAACCATAAGACCAACTATGATATATGTCGAAGAGTGTTGAGCAATTAAAAAACGTCATATAATAAGCTAAGCGTAGCGGAGATGAGGATGTTGAGATGGATGAGTGGCAAAACCAAAAAGGAAAAAATAATAAATGATCATGCTAGAGTTGATTTGGGAGTAGCCCAGATTCAAGATAAGCTACAAGAAAATAGTCTGAGGTGGCATGGCCATGTTCAAAGGAGGAGTGACTTAATTGAGATTGAAGGCTCTAGAAGAGCTAGGGTTAGGCCTAAAATGATCTTAGGAGAAATGGTGAGGAAAGACATGCAGAGTTTAGGTCTAGAGCTTATTGGAGGGCAAAGATCCATGTAACTGACCCCAAGTAGTTTGTGTAAGACTGATTTTTAGTTGATGTTATTGTGTTCATTTTCTTTACTTTAATTTTTAATATTTCACCTTCTTAAGGATTCATGTAACCGACCCCTTTAGTTGGGATAAGGCCGAGTTGTTGTTGTTGTTATTGTTTAGGCTAAGCAAGGGATAAGACTACCTCCCTACATCCCCCCTCCCCCCCCCCCCCTCCCCACCTCCCTTTGTTTTCTAAATTATCTTTTTTTTACTAATAAAATCTAAGGTCCGACCAGGATACCCAGATAAGTTCCTGTATTTTTTTTAAAAAAATTTAAAAACTTGTCCCTAGAGCTGGCAGTACTCTAATATGCTCAGCTTGGCCATGGATTTATACTTTGGATCTCCAAATCCCACTAAGATCTCCTACGGGAACTTTAGATCCTCATTTTTAATTCTTACGTGGTACTCTCTTCCCTTGAACCTCTGTTACATTTAGGGTTCCAAACTGAGAAAGGGAACAGAATCAGCTACCAAGGTCAACTCTCAAACCGGTCGACCAAGAGATATTATACCAAGTTACAGTTGTTGTGGTTGGGTTGAACCAAAAGAAGATAAAAGAAACAGAAGAGATGAGAAAAGAAGATAATTCGGGAGACTATAGTTAGAGCATCAACCCTGAAAATTATCTCCTCCAGTTCCCTGCCCAGCCCAGTTCCCCAGTTCCTCTAATAGGGAGTGGTAGACCCCACCTGGGCAGAGTGTTTGGGCAGGGGTAGGGTGGTCATTTCAACCCCCTTGTTAGAAAAACTGGGGAACTGGGCCAAGCAAGGAACTGGAGGAGATAAAGATCCGCATCAACCCCTCTCGACTCCCTATTATACCAATTACCAAGTTATAAGGGGTCACACATACCACATATACCACCATTCGTGATGGGAAACACGTGAGAGGTGTGTTTGGGAATACTTCCACATTGACCAAGTCTAGAACCTTGGAAGACTTCATGTCCCAGTTGGGCTTCTCCACCTAATAGCTCAAGTAGTTTTGGTATTCTAGAGTTTTTTTTATATTGTATGTAATTTTCTCATTCATAATTGACAGATATATGTAAGTTTTGTTAGGGTTTAGGGTTTAAGTACAAGGTTGCTTAAAGCATTACACCCTGAGTATCGGGTTTGGAATACCCAGGCTACTGCCTCCAGCTAGTATTTATAGGAAAACTAATTTGAGAAATTTCAAGTAGGTCTCTCTGTCTTCCGTGTCCATTCTTTCTTTTAAGAGATTTGTTTTTATAGACTATTAAAAATGTAAAAAAGATTGACCTAATTGATCAATGGAATAAACTTGACAACTTCCCTCAGTCCACTCATAAGGCTACAAATAATTCTTTGGTGGTGGCACTGGGAAGCAAACAGCCATAAACATGAATGAAGATATGGAATAATACAACATACCTATTGCCTGATTAGGACATTGAAAACCTTATCAGCACATATAAATTACTAGAACCAAGGCATCCACCATATGTACATCTTCCCAAGGTTTTTGTGGGATACAGCTTCAGCAATCAAACGATGAGCCTGACCTTCTACAGCTAAAGGCAAGGATGGTGCAGCACCAACACCAACCACAACTCCTTGCAGCCGTGCTTCAATGTTGCTGATAGCCCTCTGTAATTTACAAACACCAGTTAGGTAACAGAAATACATTGCTCATAATTTAACCATTAATGAAGAGGTTGGAAAGCCAATTCTTCAATATATAAAATTTCAGCATGCCGAATTGATATGCTCAAATATATAATTTAATTTCTTGATAAATGTAAAAGTTGATTCTTGCTTCAAGTCACATAAAAAGAAAATCTTCAATGGTTTCAGAAAAAGTTGGAAGTTGATTCTTGCTTCAAGCCACACAAAAAGAAAATCTTCAATGTTAGAGACAGTTGGACTAGGAGGTGGAGGTGGTGGTGGGTGGGGAAGGGACCATTCACATCATCAATAGCTGTGCCAACTATCAAGCCCCTAGGCAACAACACCCGCATGGGTAAATACCCATTGACAGGTTGGACCATCTAATTAACTGTTGTATCATTGGTCCATGCAAAGCAGGAAGTCAGACCATCAGAAAATGGACCCCGAGTGAGCAAAAAATATTTAGGAAATTGGAATCTAGGAAGACTTGAAGCTCTAAACCTTCATTTGGCAGAAAACTTTGCCATCAATATAAATGTATGCTTGTGTCTACTCATGACTCTAAGCCGTTTCTTGTCTGGAATATTCAGACCGCCCAATTACTGGCTGCTAGGATAAAACAGTGCCTCTGGTCTGGCTTTTAAATCCTATATTTAAAAATAAAAATGAAAAAACGTAGCTCACTTTATACACTTCCGTTGCAATGCTAAACCTTGGGAGTCCTAGTCAACATGGGAGCCATATGAATCATCCAAAAATTGCACAACTTACAATGGATACATTTCAACAAAGCCAAGTTACCAACCATCCCATTCGGTAGGCATCACAAAGCCTTTTCTTTTAGCACTCCATGCATTACCACCACCAAGTCTCCCATATGTAGTTTTGTCCTAACTCGAGGGAGAGACACATATGCAAGGACTCATCCCATAGTGCTTCCACATATGGAAAATGCAAGTATACTAGTATCATACATCCACTCAGGCACACAACAATGAGCACAATGTACCCTCCATTGTATGGTTGGCTGGCCTTTAAACATGCAAAGCAAGTATCTAGCTTGGGTTAGCTCATAGACACATGTTACTTGAATAAACAATGGCTAAGCCTACCTAAATATGACATGTAAGTTCAATTCAGTCCAAGTCCAAGGACTTTGTGAGAACTAAAGTGTGTAACACACTCCCACCGCTCCATACAATCACCAAGAGAAGTATTCCATGTTAAATGTATCACATCACTAAGTGGTTGCAGAACGTGTATAACATCAGTAAGTGGTTGTAGAATGTGTATCACACCACTAAGTGGTTGTAGCCTAAACCCCATGACAAGGGCAACCAGCCAACCACCACCTAGTCACAGTTGTTGCAACACAGCGAACAACACATTTTCATTAACTGCCACCTGTATGCAAGTAATAATTATAGCGGGCCCAAGGTTGTTTGCCACAAATACAGAATCAACTCATGCCTTAATTCTTGGCAAATGTGCACAAAAGACTATTTAATTACTTGGAGGTTCAGACAGTAGGCCTAAAAAAGGCATTGATAAGTCATGAAATGACTCTCAGTTTTCCAATTATGGTTCATGCTATCTCTCACCAAACCTAGGTAGAATAGGACCATCAGGGTGCCAATTATCATGCCACAAGAAAGTACTGCAGCCATTACCTATGTTATGTTTCAACCTAGATCTTATACTTTCTATAAAACCAATTATTTTCCTCCAGCTCAAGAGCAATCCTGAGAGATACCAACTTCCCAAAAACTTCTTCCCCTAAGTAAGTGAACTTTGATTCATTGAGCCCAAATGGAATCATTCTTTTCATTGAAAAGGTGCCAAGCCACCTTAGCCCCTGAGCTTTTGAGATCAGCCCCAGACCACAGAAACTTCCTAAGCACATCATTCACTTGTCTAACAACGTTCTTAGGCAGGATAAACATACCAAGCCCAGTAGACCTGTATGCTACAAAGCACAGCCTTAATTAGCTGAAGCCTTCCAGTATAGGAAAAACTCTTGTTGATCCAAGACCTCACCTTGAGGGTTATTTTTTAAACTAGGCTCTTGCAATCCTCTGCCTTGAGCTTAGTTGAAATCAAAGGAAGACGAAGGTATCTACCGGGTTGAGAGCCCCTAATAAACCCTGTCCTATTGATAATATCCTCATTCACAATTTCATCAACCCCGGATAGAGAGACCTGACTCTATTCCTTATTGATAATCAACCCAGCTAAAGGGTGAAATTGTTCTAAAGCCTCACAAGCACATTAACTGAATCCAAATCACCATGGCAGAGCATGAGAAGATCATCAGCAAAGCACGAGTGATGGATAGAGAGGCTGTTCCAGTTCAATAATAATAAAGATAGAGGACAAAAAATGAGGATTGAAACCTGAGCATGGGGATTCTGAACTTCTACTCCACTGGACTTGTGAGACTTTGTCCACTCTACAAGGGGATCATGAATAAAAGTTTCAAGAATACTCATTAGTGTCTCCCTGTGCGTCCTGAGAACTGAAAGCGTGATCTCGCAGACCCTCAAGAAAATACCCTTGTATCCCGTAATTCCCAAGCCATCAATCATGTTCTGTACAATCAAACATTGCTCATAAAAATGCTGCATTGCACCATGTTATACATTCAGATTCTGGAACAGGCATAGCGTTTACGTTTTTTTTACCTGGGTTAGCCTGAATGGGACCAGCTCAGGCTTCTCCAACTGCAAGCCTTTGTCGAACAAACAACTGAAATCAACATGAACGCAATCACCAGTTGTGGAATCAAAGAGGATGTTCTCACCATGTCTGTCGCCCAAACCCACGATATGCCCAACCATGGACCAAACAGCAGTAGTATGTGCAAAAGCAACCCGTGCCCTGAACCAAGCAGCTGGCTCAGAAAACGTGGTCAAGAACCACTTGTGGAAGACCGGAGGGAACATTGGGAGGATTTTGGTTTTCAGCATCTCATCTTCTGACATCTTACCCTGACACTGGTCATATGTCCGCTTAATCAGAGGGTTTGTCTTCTGCCTATCAAATTTCCCACATGTTATATAGATGTCCTGAAGTATATGTCGCAGTCCACTAGTGTGTGGCACCCACTCTACCATACCACAGTCTTCTGTTAGTGGGATTACAGCAAACGTGCGGATGTAGAGCTTCCTGCGGCGGCTCTCAGGGTATTTGGATAGTAGACGGTTGATCATTGCAGTGAATTCCATCATGCGTGCATCTTTCCTGAGGTCATCCTTTGGTTTGCAGAGGAAAGGACGTTCAACACCATCACTACCAAGAAAAATAACCTGAGAAAACAAAAAGAAGTAAAACAGTTGGAATAAATAAGAAATTGGAAGTATTATAATGTTGCATCAGTAAGGGGTGCTTCTGTCTTCCCAAGCATGTGAACCAACAAAAATATGAGAACAAGTATGTAAAGAAATGAATATAAACTATTAAGTAATATTAATAAGATTTACCTTCTTGGGCTTCTGAAGAGATGAAAGGATTTCCGCCTCATCAGCTATTCCTGATATGGTAGGAATATGTGTGGCTGAGAATATACCAAACTTTAGTTCGTCAGTAAGATTTGTATCATATGTTGGTAGAGTGACAGTAAGAGCTTCCTGGATGGGCATTATGATTCCCAGTGGCATCATCCGCTTCAAGGCACTAAACTCAGTTGAGAGGTTGATGGTCCTTGCCTTTGGCTGACCCGCATGGAAGCATAATCTAATGAGATGATCAATCAGGCTACCAAACTGAACAAACAAGTTGCTTCCATCATTTCCTTGATGTGACCCCTTACGTGCAGCTTGCATGATCTCAGCAGCTGCTTCTCGCCTTGCAGGAACTGTCGACTTTGAAACTGCTGCCATAATCCAAAGAGCTTGTTGTGGATATTCGCGGAGAACAGAGGTGATAATAAGTTTGACAAGCCGCACAATTTCTTCATTCTGATGACAAATTCTAGAAACCAACTGAGACAGAGCTGTTAACCATTGATATGTTGGCAAATCCTTAAAGCAGCCTCGCATGATGCTCATAACCTGAAATAAGATAATTGAATAGATAAATAAAGAACAAATGAAATCCTGGTTCAGATACTACAGAAATAAAATAAAAACATCATGGCAGTGAAATTTTACCTTCCCATGGACCGTTTTCAAATCTTTATTAGATGATGACCCAGCTCTGGGATATTTGCTCCCAAAGTCAAACCACAGGGTTAACAACCTTGGAAGTGCTTGAAAGAGATTTCTGTGGCCCCTATGAAGCCCCTTGGCATAAAATAGCATCACATCAGGGAGGTAAGACCACCAAGCCTTCTCAGTACTTGAATTTACATTAGCTGCAACCACAGAAGTTGGTACACCAATTCTTGAACCTGTTTCAAGGTTCTCTTCCTGCCTTTTTCTGGCATCAGCAAGCACATCTTCATAATACTTAGCAATATAGAAGTATCCCTTCTCCCACTTCGGCTGCAGTTCCCTCACTCTGGTGTATAGGCTTATCACGTCTTCTTTCTGCTTCTGGCCAGTGTAATGGATCCATCTTGAATATAAGAGGAGGGTCTTGGCAACAACTTCGGTATCACTTGAAGCTTGAATAGTAGAAGCAGAAGCTTGGTTCAGTGGGACCAGTGAAAGGCTACTAATTGATGAACTTGCAGCAGAACCAACAACATCAATAGGCATGTTTAAAAGGGATTGCTGCAGCTCTGCAATGGCACCATCAGATCGTCTGGTGTCCCAAAGAAGCTTAGCCTTCTCCATGTGCACATTGGGTGCACCTGAAGTGTGGGCTTCTAAAATTGCCCGATTGGCTGTCTCATAATGACCAGCAGAACGACATAACTTTGCATATTGTAACCAGCAGCTTCCAACATTTGTGCTGAGGCCACTAGCACCAAAAACCAGCCTCCTGAAAGCCAATAGTGGCTCTCTTGCCCACAGAGATGGTTGTGTTAATCTGAGCCGATTATCCCAGTCTTCTACCATTTTTGAGAATCTTGAGTCATCTAAATGGAATGATCTCTCCAAGAAAGATTCATTGAAAAGGAGAGCATGGAAGTCTTCCAGTTCATGTAGCAAGTGCAGCTTCACTGCAAATGGGTATGCTCGCATGTAGGAGTCCATGCCAGCAGCAGCCAGAGGTGCAAGTAAAGTTTGTTTAGACTGGGCAACTTTCTCAGCAACAGAGAACTGGTCTTTCTTCATCATTGCCTGGAGGATCTTGGCAACATCCATGTCAAAGGAAGCATTATTCTCAGCACCGCTACAGAGTAAACCTTCTCCATCAGCCCCAAAAAGGTATTCTTCCATCAGGTCCCACCTGCCAAGCCTCCAAGCTGCCTGCACCCCTTGCATGCACCAAGTCTTTTTGTACTGAGGAATCCTTGAAATTAAGCCATCTACATGAGTAACCATGGCCTGAAGGTGGCACATGTTTAGCAAACAGTTAAGCACATCTGAATGCCTCTGTGCTGAAATGGGTTCCATTCGTAAAGCCTGCTCACAGGAAGTTAAGACTTCTGCCCAGTTGCCTGCCTTTTTGTTGATTAAGAGCTGGTCATATAAGCTTGATGATTTCCGAAGATGTGCCAAGCCAGATAGGCCATCAGGCTCATCCAAGCCACTATATATCTCCATCAGAAACGACACATCTTCATCCTCAAAGTCACCACTTCCCTGAGCTGCTGGATTGAAAGAGCCTGACTTTCCCCGTACATGAGACTCAAAGTACATTAAAGACCTGGCATAAGCTTGACATCTAAAAGAAGCCCTGGCAAGGGTAACCTTCGGAATTGCACCCAACAGTTCCAAGACATTATTACACTGAATCAAGAGTTGATCTGGAAGTCTCAAAGGATCCGTAGTTTGACCATTTGCTTTGACTGCTTGTTGCTTAGAAACAGAAGAATGAAGAGACTGAGAAAGAGCAATTTCCTGTTTGACATCATCAACCCACTGCCCAAGATTATCAAGAAGAGTGAACACAGCTTGAATGCAAACTTCATTTTGTCCACCAATGATTCCATGGACCACAGCCCCACTGCTTTCTGAAGCTGCGGCATTAAGGACAGAAAGTATTTCCTCTGTTATACCATGGCGTGCCTCCTCAGTACCGTGGCAAACAACATTGAGAACCAAATAGGGCAGCAGGTACATCGCTGTTTGCATATCATGTCGTACAATACCTCGGCATGCATTAAAAATACTTGCACGAGAAGTTGCATGTGCAGTCAACTTTCTGATCCAAAAGAATATCCATCTTCTGAATGACATTGAAGGCCGGTAGATTGGGCCCAGAGATGAGGAATCAGATACATTTGGCAGTTGAAATCTTGAGGTCAGGCATGGAGCAATAATCTCTTTAACATAGTTAGAAAAACGGTCCCATAATCTCTGACCCCTCTTATTCATCTCGTTGCTGGCATTTGTGATCCTAATGCCAGATAAGGGGAGCTTCAGAGGTTCCTTTCCCTTCCGTGTTTGTGATGTAGAAGCTGCAACATTCTCATCAAGTGATGGCTCGCAACCTGCAATCTTTAGCAGTTCCTGTATGGCCAATGCAGAAGAGTCTTGGACAATTGTATCAGATGCAGCCCTAAATGCTCTAGCTAGATGCTTGTGGATCAATTCAAAGATAAGGTCATCATCTGAGCATTCAATCCTCATGCGTTGGGGTGGAAACCCCTTCACTTTTGCAGGGTCCACAGCACCAAGTGCTCCCAAACAATCAGCACAGACCAACTTCAGCCTCTGGCCCACTGCAGTCCTTGATTCTTCTGCACACCCTTTAAGTAATGACGCAATTAAAGAGCTCAGAACATCCAGATCTGAACCAACTTCCCCAGCGATGATGGCTGCGACATCTGCCCATCTTAGGTTCAACAGTTTGCTCAATTCGCAGGCCACCATATACCTCACATTTAAGCTCTCATGGTTCAGACCATCAACAAGATCTCGGAGTTGATCCTTCAATGTCATTGAACCCCGTGCTTCTTGTATAACTTTATTTACTTCAGCTAGGACAGGAATGCTTGGCAACAGAGGAAGCTCCCGGAGATGCTGCTTTTGGAGAACCCTGTTCTCAACCACAAGTTCTTCCAAGATCTCGACGACTTTATTCAATTGTAAAGAAGGATTTTCTTTATATCGCTCCAAGAAAGGAATAAGGGCTGCAAAGACCTGAGAGATTACATGTTTAATGCTAGATGGAGATACCTGTATCAACTGCTTGATGAAATAATGCAAGACCGAGAGACCCTCGCTGTGGAGCATTTCTTTTTCAACAGCATGCGTAAGAAGAACCATGACTTTTGGCACATAAGTATTTACATGAGAACCCATCATTTCAATCAGCATTTCTATGCGTTTCAAGGCCTGCTTCTGCAGCAATAGATCTTCTGCATGAAGCATCTTCCTATCAATGCTGTTAAGAAGGCCAACAAAATGATTCCTTAAAAACCCAGGAAGATCATCAGAGCCTGTAAGAACTCTAGCAACCTCTTGTATCATCTGAGGGACTCTTTTTAACCTGTAATCAGAAACAGAAAAACAAAAATCAACATTTCTGCAGAAAAAAATAACAATCAATATAACCGAGCCTGACATATTGAGATTGTATGTTTATATATTAACAATCAAGATTTCCACAGCAAGAAATAACAATCAACATAATCGAGCCTGACATGTTCAGATTGTATGTTTATATATGCATGTATCTGCAAAGAGATCCAGTGCAGAGCAAAAAATAAATAACTCTTGATAGTCCACTGAGCAAGTTCCATCTTAGATATTGCCTTATCAGTAATGCGTGCTCTACCTTTTGTTCGTCTCGTCTGAATCACCATCACCAAGAAAGCACACGAGTTCATCAAGCAGTGCAGGTAATGCAGCTGCAAAAATTTCTTGGTTGTCAGATCCAGTCTGAACATGGTAAAACTGCATAGCAGAGGATAACTCTCGTCCATCAGCATAAAGAAGAGCAAAGGCAAGCACTTTTGGTAGCCAATTAACTATCAGTGGCACCATATCCATGTTCAAATGCTTAGCCAATTCATGTAAGATAAGAACTGCTTCATCATTATCCTGCTGAGTGACCACTAGCTTTGGAAGAACAACAGGAACCATTTTCTTGACCAGTTCTTGAGTCTCAACACCAACAACAGTTTCTGCAAATTCTCTGACCATTATTGGGCGGCTCAACAGTCGAGCACATAAATAATCAAACAGCACATTCCGAATATGAACTACTTTAGAAAGTAGCAGTTCAAATCCTCCTTTGAGATGGAAGTGGCAAGATCTCTGTATTAACTTTGCTGCAGTTATTCTCACAGTCAAATGTGGATTATCAAGCTGATCAACCAATAGAATAAGAGCGAAAAAGAAAAGTTGCATGTGGACATCAACTGCATTCATAATTTCTGCAGTTGATTCCAAAAGCGTCTCAAATAGCTGAGCATCTTCGGCTTCCACCAAAGCATGTTTTATTTTGTCCAAAAATTTCTGTTCTTTTGTTTTATTTGATGCCTCCCCATCCACAAATAAACAGTTCAAGATAGAGCCCTCAAGGAAGCAACAAATCTGCCCACAGAATGCTTCTCTTACAGCCTTCTTTCTATGAAGTAGCAGAACCTCAATACACTGAATCCATTGAGACCTTGTTTGAAGTAGAATATCTCTTGTTCCATGCATGAGGATCCGTGGAAGGATTCCCACACAAGCAACTTGAACTTCTTCAGATGACTCATCGAACAGAAGTTTAAAAAAAAGAGACTGTATATTCACAAAATTGCAGCCAAAACCAGCCTCTATGCTACGCAAGTCAGGCAGATAAATAATTTTAAGATCTCTCTCATGACCACACGTTACTCTTTTGTCACACTTCGGGCAACAAAATCCTTGCAAGAGATTATCCTGTGTCTGATGCTCTCTCCAACTGTCACCACTTAAGATCAATCTGCATCCAACTCTGTCCACATCATCAATGTCATTATAAGATCCATAAAGGCATGCCAAGTATCCGATTGACAAGGGAATGATCTTATTCACTTGGTCATGCCTTTCTTCCACTAGTAACCTGCAAATTGATCCACAAAAATAAATTAGAACAAAATCCATGTACAAAGATAAATCAGGATTAGGTTGCATCTTCAATGAGGCCAAACCGAGACCGAATTGGGTCCACCTGATTTTTTCTGGGCCTGGGATGGATTTCCAGACCATGGGTTGGGCTTCAGCTGAGAAATGCCAGGCCGAAGTCAGACTGGGCTGGGTTTAAGCTGAGGCCTCAGGTTGAGCCAAGCCTCAATGAGCCTGACTATCATGTAGCTGAAGAGTGAAGGTATGCCTACTGTAATATATGTATAATATATTATTTGGGAAAATGTTCTCTGTGGGGGGAGGGGGGCGCAGGCCATGCCCAGACACAGTGGGGGCGAAATGACTGCCCCAGTCCCCATGAAAGACGAAAATCCTGCCCCCTGAGATGCCAGCACTTGCGCTCTCATTGGCTGCCACAGGCACGCAGCCCTTGCCCTCCCCAATATTATTATTAGTTAATAAATGAAAATTGGGGTTGTGGTGCAGTAGTTAAGTTTCTCACAAGCTTCTGTGAAGGCTTCACTTCGAGTCTTCTACCCTGGTCACACAATTGTTTTTTAACTGAGTTATATACATAAGTACACGGTAGGCTGACTACCCAGACCCAGACAGCATTTTGGTCTTGGTCTGGGTCTGGGCGGTGATGAGCCTAGATGGGCTGGGATTTCCCCGCCAAAGCAACAGTTGTTGAAGTGTCCAACCCAAAGGCTTAAGCTATTAGGTGGAGGAGCCCAACCAGTATATGAAGTCGATCAAGGTCCCAGATTTTTCCAATGTGGGATTATTCCCAACACTCCCTCTCACGTGTTGCCCCAGTTTTGGGTGGCAGCATACTTGGCATGTGTGGCCCTTGTCTTGAGTTGCCATACACTGATGCATTATTAACATAGTGGGCCTGATGGCTCTAATACCAAGTTGGAACAGACTTTAGAGAGAGATGAAAGTAGAACCAAAAAAGAAAGAAGTGAAGCAGAAACAATGGAGGGAGAAAAGAGTTGGAGAGAAGTTATCCTCTCCTTTATTTATTACTGACTAAGAAAAATAAAAAAATTATATGTTTACCCTTGTAAACTATGTTACTGCCCCCATATACAATTTACCTGTTTATACCCAGACTGCCTTCACTAACTAATCCGACACTAGCTAGGGTTGGCAGTTCAAGACCTCAAGCTGAACTAGTTTTTCAAAACCTAATTCAATGTACCTCAGTTGCACACCTGATAAGGATCAACTCTTCCTACCGTTAACGGTTTGACATTCAAGAATACACCTATAGAGTTCTTATATGTCAATGTTCAATTACTGAGTGAAATGCTTGTCCTTAAATGATCATCCTTTTCATAGCCTGAGGCCATAAACAACGTCATAATAAACACCATCTTAATGGATATGAAGAAAAGAACTTCAATATTTAATGTTATTTGTTTTAAGGCAAAAGAGGAGTCATTTCGGGAGAAAGAGTTGGAACTTAAGATAGATCGAATCTAGTAAGAGAGAAGAGATTTACAGCAAGAAGAAGAAGGAGAGACGAGAAGAGAAGAGGATGGGAGAATCGATTGTGTGTTGAGCTGTTCTCAACATACATATTACTTCATTAATAAAGTCTTCCAAATTACACAGATGTCCCTAGGGAGGTGAAAGAGAAATAAAACAAGAAAAGGAAAAATACAACTTGGTCATGTCTTATAACAGGACAATGACAGAACTACCCTTATACACGATATTCCAACAACTCTAACACTCCCCCTCAAGCTGGAGAATAAATGTCATACATTCCCAGCTTGCACAATAAGGTACTATATAGACTAGGAGTGAGACCCTTAGTGAAGATATCTGCTACTTGATCACCTGTCTTCACAAAAGGAGTACAAATGCACCCAGAATCCAGCTTCTCTTTGATGAAGTGACGATCAACCTCAATATGCTTGGTTCGATCATGTTGAACCGGATTATGGGCAATGCTTATAGCAGCTTTGATGACACAAGAAAGTCTCATTGGCCCTTCAGTTTCAAAACTAAAGTCTTGAAGAAGTCTCTTTAGCCATATAAGCTCACACACTCCATGAGCCATGGCCCTAAACTCAACCTCTGCACTGGATCTCGCTACAATTGGTTGTTTCTTACTCCTCCAGGTAACTAGATTACCACCCACAAAGGTACAGTATCCAGAAGTGGATCTCCTATCAGAGACTGAACCAGCCCAATCAGCATCTATGTAGCCTTCAATCTTCAAATGGTTATGCCTGGCAAATAGAAGACCTTTTCCTGGACAGGATTTCAAGTATCTAATGATGTGATACATTGCATACAGATGTCTACTCCTAGGAGCATGCATGAACTGACTCACCACCCCAACTGCATAGGAGATGTCTGGTCGAGTCAAGGAGAGACTTGCTTGCATCTATAAGAGAAAAACCACATTCATCACCAAGTTTATGATTCGGATCAATGGGGGAAGTGGCTGGTTTGCACCCCATCATCCCTGTCTCTTTCAGAAGATCCAAGACAAATTTCCTTTGGCAAATGTTGATTCCTTTCCTTGATCTAGATACTTCAATACCCAAGAAGTATTTCAAGAGTCCAAGGTCTTTGATCTCAAACTATTTAGCCAGATAAGACTTCAATCTGTTTATCTCAGCAACATCATTCCCAGTTACCACAATGTCATCAACATAGACAATGAGAGTTGTAACTGTACCATTACCTCTCCTGATAAACAAGGTGTGGTCAGCTTGACTCTGATAATACCCATTCTTTAGGATGGCTTGTCTAAATCTCTCAAACCAGGCCTTAGGAGACTGCTTGAGGCCATAGAGAGCTTTCTTCAAGAGACACACTTTCCCTTCAACTAAGGGACACTTAAAACCAGGTGGGGGCTGCATGTACACTTCTTCTGCTAAATCTCCATGAAGAAATGCATTCTTCACATCTAATTGGTACATTGGCCAGATGCAAGCAATGTCTGAGGAAATGGTGGCTCTGGAGAAGAACAATACTTGGACACTAGTTGATCTTCCCAGGGGGAGAGCTCCAATTGGATGCAGATGGGTTTATACAATCAAGTATAGATCCGAAAGAAGAACCCTGATTGAGTTATACTTGGCTACAAGGGCAAAAGTCTCCTGGTAGTCAATGCCATACACCTGACTATACCCTTTTGCAACCAGCCTAGCTTTGTATCTTTCCACTGTACCATCGGATCTATACTTGATTGTATAAACCCATCTGCATCCAACTAGAGTTCTCCCCCTGGGAAAATCAACTAGTGTCCAAGTATTGTTCTTCACCAGAGCCACCATTTCCTCAGACATTACTTGCATCCATTTTGGATCGGATAAGGCCTCTGTGACATTTTTGGAAATGAAAGAAGACTCAAGGGTAGTGGAAAAGAAAATACTTGTAGGAGAAATAGAGTCATAGGAAACAAACTGGGCTATGGGGTTAGTACAGGCTTTCTTCCCCTTTCTCATAGCAATGGGAAGATCTAATTCAGAAGGAGAAGTATTACCTGACTAAGGAGGATGAGACTGAGGATGTGGATCCAAACAGGGGTTTTGGTAGGGTTGCTTTCACTTCAACTCATACCATGGTTGCTTTCCTTTTCCCTTCAACAAGCATTCTCCTCTTATGAATACAACATCTTTGAATCTTATTCCCTAGTATTCTTTTTTTCTGCTAGCATCACCACC
Source organism: Telopea speciosissima (assembly GCF_018873765.1). NCBI lineage: Eukaryota > Viridiplantae > Streptophyta > Magnoliopsida > Proteales > Proteaceae > Telopea > Telopea speciosissima. Next base: position 23,553,897 of record NC_057920.1, on the reverse strand, counting down.
ACTACTAGCATCAATATCAACAACACCATCAGCATCAGCAGCATCAACAACATCCACTTCTTTGTACTTTCCAATATCAAATAGGAATGAGAAAGTGGAGGTAAGCAAGGGAGATAAAAAAGGAATGACATCAGTATCCTGTTCACGAATTTTTATCGTCTATGATTCCCTGCCCGGTACGGTTCCTACAGTCCTCTAACAAGAGGGGGGTGGACCCCACCCGGGCATAGTGTTCGATCAGGGGGTAGAATGGTCATTTCGCCCCCCTTGTTAGAGAATTGTAGGAACTGTACCGAGCAGGTAACCGTAGGCGATAAAGGTCCAAGTCACTGCGAGTACTCTCCCCCTGAACAGGATGTTGAGGGGAAGAAAAGTAAGGGATAGAGTCAAAGAAGGTGACATCTTTGGAGAGATGTCATCTTCGAGAAGGGGGATGGTAGTACTTATACCTTTTGGTTGAATCAGAGTAGCCCAAGAAGATGCACTTGAGAGCTTTGGGATCAAGCTTGGTGCGGCCTGATTTGTTGATATGAACATAACAAACACAGCCAAAGACTTTTGGAGGCAAGGAGAAGACTGAGGATTAAGGAGAAAGAAGAGCCAGGGGAGATTTGGAGCCAAGGAGTGGAGTTGGCATCCGGTTAATGAAAAAGGCAGCGGTAAGAAGTGCATCAGACCAAAAAGTCTTAGGCACATGCATACCAAAAAGAAGACCCCTGGTGATTTCCAACAAGTGGCGGTTTTTTCTCTCAGCCACCCCATTTTATTGAGGGGTGTCAACACATGCCAATTGGTTGATTATGCCATGATTAGTAAAGAACTGGTGGAGCCCCCCATACATGTACTCACCCCCCTTATCAGATCTGACAATTTGGATTCGAATACCGAACTGAGTACTGATACGTTGATAAAAATCCTTAAAAGCATCACAAACATCACTCTTTTGTTTCAACAAAACAATCCAAGTAGACCTAGAATAGTCATCCACAAATGAAATAAAGTAACGAAATCCAAACAAAGAAGTAGTAGGAGAAGGCCCCCAAACATCAGCATGGACAAGAGGAAAAGGTGCAGTAGATCTATTAACATGATAAGGATAAGTTGTGCGACAATGTTTGGCAAAAATATAAGATTCACACTGAAAAACATAAGAAGGAAAAGAAATAAACAAGTAGGGTAACTGTCTCATCATAACAACAAAAGAGGGATGACCCAAACATTGATGCCAAAGCATTACAGACTCCAAAGTACTATGGTCACTCCGATCACAAACATAAGCTACAGCAGTAGATTGATTAGGTAACCGTGGTTCAAGAAGGTAGAGTCCTCATTTTTCAATCCCACTGCCAATAACCCTCTTTATCTCCAAATTCTGAAAAAGACAATAGGAAGGAAAGAAGGTGACACAACAATTTAAGGATTTGGTTAGGTGACTTACTGATAATAGGTTAATAGCAAAATCAGGAACACAAAGGGCAGACTTAAGGGAAATAGAAGGAATAACTCTCACATTACCCTTACCAGAGACAGAAGAAAGGGAACCATCAGCAACCCTTACCTTGTCCCGGCCAGAGCAAATGGAGTAGGAATCAGAATACCGTGACATACCAGTCATGTGATCAAAGGCTCCAGAGTCAATAATCCAGGTAGGTGCAGTAGAAGAAGCAGACGAGACCTGCAGAGCTGAGGCAGAAGTAGCTGACCCTCCAGAGGTAGAACCAATAGCTGACCCTCCAAGATGAGACATCAGCTGACGGAGGGCTGCAATATCATCTTGTGAGATGGAGTCAGGAGCAGGCTTAGGTCCAGATGTCTCAAACTCAGATGTCATTGAGTGAGCCCTAGCTCCCCCTCGCTTGCCTCCACGGGCACTAGATGAACCACCACGCATACCAGGGGGCTGCCTATGAAGATCCCAACACCTGTCCTTGGTGTGTCCAAGCTTTCCACAGTAATCACATTTAAACCTCTCACGGTGATCTCCACGAGTTGGCCCTTGGCCTTTTCCCCCACTTTTCCAGTCTCTGTGGGAACTACAAACAAGAGTAGATCTCTCTGTTGATGGTGCAATATCCATAGTTGTTCTCTTGGTTTTTGTTAAAAAATGCATTTATCCACCCAAATCATACCTTTGGCATATACCCATAACCACTTTGGACGATAATGGTATTCTCTAATAGGCCATTTCTTCCTTTTCCATTACCCTTAGCACCTTTTTTGGAAAATTTTGGATATTATGCTTTTGCCCTATCACTTACATCATCTCTGTTATGTCCACGTGTACTACTACACGTGAGGGGGAGATTATGTACAGTACACCTGCAGACATTGTAGAAGCAGAACTTGTAGGAACACTTGGTGCAAAATATAGAAGATCAGAGTTTCCACCATTGCCATTGGGTAACTCCTTTGTTATTGGGTTGAGTTTGCCGTAAGGGGGAGATTGAAGTATTAAAGTATTGAAGATGTTTGGTTATTGCCTGCCTATATGAGGTTCTACAGTTGGGTTGATCATTTCTGCTGCTTGATTTATTTGTTTCCGCTGTTTGCTGTCCTAGTTGCTTATCTTCAAAACTATCAGTCAGAGATTCATCACTAGACAGCTGTTGAAGATTGGTGAAAGTTTGCTGATCAAGTCTGCCCAAGTTTTGAAGATCTATTTTTCAGGTTCTTGAAGGTTTATTTGGGAGCTTGCATTCATCTGTCAAGCTGGATTCTGCTGTAACTTAGTTTCTTTCCATTTTGTTCAAGTTGGGCATTAGTACCTTGTATGCGCCAACTTGAGGAGCAGTGTTTGCATTATTATGGAGTTCTTTTTTTCTTTTTAGTTCAAGCTGGATCTTCTTTCTGTACTTATTTGTATAATCCAGCTTGAGGGGGAATGTTGAAATATGTAATCTAGAATACTGTGGGGGTATTCTGATCCTTTTGGGGTAATTTTATTCATATGTTATTAAGTTTAAGTCGGTTATGTGGGTTTTAGTCCCACATCGCCTATTTCAGTCCTTTTGTAATTCCCCCTCTATTATAAATAGAGGGGCTTACCTATCAATGAATCTAAGTCATTCCATTCTCTCATTCTCTCTTTCTAACCCACGATTCTGCCAACATGGTATCAGAGCAGGCAGGGGTCACGGTATTGAGTCCCCCTGGGAGCGGGCAGGTATTAAAAAATGCATTTATCCACCTGTGTCCACCTTTGGATAGTCCGCCGTGTTAGAGCTCATGTATGATATACTACATGGTCGGCCTTTCAGAGGAAGCGGTTCCAACAGTTTCCTCACTTTGCAAGTAGCTGCACACTTCATACAGATATGGAAAGGGAGATCTCCCGAAGATTAGCAAGCGAAGAGGCTCATATTCTAGGTTAATACCACCAAGCAAAATAAGGATCCTTTCCTTTTCGTGGCTCCTGTAGACCTTTGCCTCATCATCAGAATTGGATAGTTAGAGGTTTTTATAGTGATCATATTCCTCCCACAAGCTGATTACAGTGTTGTAGTAGTCAGATATACTCCTATCACCCTGTTACATATGGATGATTTTTTGGAGGATTTGATACACTTTTGTTGCATCACCAACTCTATCAAAAACCTTGGAGACACTGTCCCAGATATCTTTGGCAGTCTCATTACTCATAAACCTTCTACCTATCTCAGGTTTCATGGAGAAAATCAGCCAAGACATAACAGTGGAGTTCTCAGTCTCCCACTTGAGATAGCCTGGATCAGTTATAGCAGGAGCTGTGATAGACCCAGTAATGTATCCCAACTTTCCCCTACTGCGTAGGAACAACTTCACAGAACGGGACCAATCCAAGTAGTTGGTATTATCCAATTTCACAACAGACATTTGAGCGTTGGGATTGTCAAAGGAAGCCATAGTGGGGACACCACTAGCCGGAAGTGGTCCACTGGTTTCAGAATCAGCCCCAAACATAGTAGACATGGTACCAAAATACTCAACAAAACAGATTGGTGTCTTGCACAACTGGGGAGTAACCTCTACCCACACACAAGCAAGAAAACCAGCAAACAAAGGAAGCAATACACTGCCCAAGCAGGTAAATCCTGAAGGAGAACTTAAATCAAATACCTTGAGTGCATCTCATAACCATCCAATGTGTTGGCTGCCAACAACGGGAAACAACAAGTAGCAGCCCAGCTAACAAGTAACCCGAAAGCACATCCTTGATGAAAAAATACAACTAACACTCAAAAAAGACTTTGGTTCCATTCCACAATAGCCAAAGACATCAGCAATTAATAGGAACCATCTCTCCCATTACAGCCAATAAAAACTCAACAAGAAGAGAAACCAGAATCTGTCAATACCTGGGAAGCACCGATGAGTTGAGCTAAGCTCCTCAATCTGCTCCTTTCAATAACCAAGCTGTTGGGGGTCTGCAAGAAGGCCTGCAGGCGATTCAAATGCCTCCGTCCTCATCACAAATAGTGAAGAGATGAGAGAGAGAGATGAGCAGAATGGTCTACAGGCTGGCGGTAATGCTCTGTCCAGCTTCTAGGGCTTCAAATACACTTTGCGAGCTAGGAATGTCTCTCCATTGTTGTTGAGTTGAAGGATACAGCTCCAAAGAATGTAGTATGTGTGATTTTTCACATAGTATAACCTCCAATGGAACCCTCTACCTTTCTAGGGTTCCAAGAAGAGGTGGAGAGGACAGCCAAATCTTAGTCGACTCTCAAACCAGTGAAAGAACCGCTCTAATACCAAGTTGGAACCTAAAGATAGATCGAATCTAGTAAGAGGGAAGAGAAGAGGATGGGAGAATCGATTGTGTGAGTTGAGTTGTTCTCAACACACATATTACTTCATTAATAAAGTCTTCCAAATTACACAGACCTCCCTAGGGAGGTAAAGAGAAATAAAACAAGAAAAGAAAAAATACAACTTGGTCATGTCTTATAACAGGACAATGACAGAACTACCCTTATACAAGATATTCTAACAACTCTAACAGAAAGGTAAGGTGGAGACTGATTGGAAGATCAAACATTTTGTTTTTTGGGGCTCTGCTATTGTGCTAACTGCTACCTGGAAGGAACTCAGTAAATGAGTGACTGAAGGAGACAAATAACATAGAAAATGCCATGTCAGACTAAAATATCGAGGCTTTTCACTATTTATCTGTTTTACCTTGCCTAGAGGCAGATTGAAAGATAAATAGAACAAAAAGGTCAAGTAATTCTAAATAGAAGTAGAAGATAATGATTTGCTTTTGCCAACAATCCTCTTCTATCCTTTTCAATGATACATTTTCATAGATGCTTTCAAGTTAATTGTGCAGTTTTGGAACTTCAATTACCACTGTCTGCATGGTAAATACAAAAAAGAAATTCAATAACAAGTACAATTTTCAATCTCAGAATTTTACTTTCAAAGCATACAACATATTATTAATAGCTTCCTAGTAATTCTTCTTGATTTAATCTTGAATCTTGACCAAGGATCGTGTATTATAATGATTCACTTACTCTAGCCTTCTGAAGATATCAGCCAGGAGACCAAGACCTGACCAGATGACAATCATTGGCATAGAAATAACAGCTTCAACTCTAACCTCTTCAACTTCATCATGAAGAGCCAAATCCAAGACCTCAAGATCTCTTTCACAATTTAATCTAATTCCAATTTTGGAAAGAACTTGAATAGAAAAACACTTTGTCTTCCAAAGATGATGAGCTTGTGCAACGACATGAGAATGGGTCCATGGAAGCTTTAGCACATTTGTAAGATCCACATCAAGCCCTGTGTTTCTGAAAAGCTTATTCTCCAACGGGAGGGAACCTTAACAAATTTTTTTTAAAAAAAAAAGGACTTCAGAAAGCAGTCCATTATCAGCATCATCATCATCGTTATTGTATTAATATCATGATCATCAAAACAAGTTTTCCCTTATTATTGTAACCCTTATAACTAATTAAGAGTCTAATCTTGAGAAACTCTCATTTGATGTTTAGAAAAAAGAGGGAGGGGGGAGGAAGAAATTGCTTAAATATCATTTTTTGGAACAAAAATAAATATTTTCCTATTTATTTTTCATTTTTTGAAAATTCAAAATAAAAGGTCTAGGGATTGTTGAAAAATAACAAGATGGTTTCAGAGTTTTAATTAAAAGAATGAGTCGTTAACTGCATCCCGACAACTTCAAGTCATCTAGGAACAAAATGAAGGGTTAGTCTTACTTTGCAAAAGCAATATGCTATGTACTGCTTCCAAATAAATGGATAAATCAAACGTAACTGAACTTCTTTCCTTTGTCTGCAAGAAAAGTTTACCAATTTAATGAAAAATAAAAGTGGAACAAATTCTTCATCATCAAGAAATAGAAGGTGAGGACATTAACATACTTATTTTATACCAAACCCACAAAAAAAAAATTCACTTAGAAATTAAAAAAAAATAACAATATATTAAAGAATAACAGCAAACCTTCTTAACCTGCTTAAATATCCAAGGAATCCAAGCAGACATTTGCTGAAAGATGCAAAGTGAAAGACTGGTATGTGGGAAGTTGCAAAAGGCAAGGCAAAGCATGCTAAGACTTGTAATTGCAATTTCTGGTCTCAAACAGTTAGTTTTAGTGCTGTTAGGTTTTAGAAGGTCAACATATGAAAGAAGTGATCCCTGCATATAATCTGCAAACTCTTTGTTTCCTTCACAAGTAAATATAGAAGTAGGCTCATCTGATGTCAGAACATTAGCATTGCAAACCAGTGTTCCCTCGTCTATTTTTTGGCACTTAACCTTCAAATTTTCCAGGCCCTTAGCAGGCCTCTTCTCTCCAACCCTTGAGCTCTCAATTCCTCCACTTGGAGCCCCCACACTACCATTATTAATCACTCCACCAACTCGATCAGGACCAAGTATACCTATGGCTACTCGTATGCAATCTATCAAAGCCAAGCAAGGTTCTGCAAAACAGAGCATGTTGACTAGGGTTTCTGGCCTCCATATATGAGGGGGGCAGGTTTTGGCTATCCTTATATATGCACTACACATTGCAACCTGCAAAAATCAAAGCAATCATTAACCTCCTCAAGGAACTGATTTCTCAACTTGGATCAACTACACAGGAGCAGACAGAAATGTGCTATGTTAAAAAACATTTCTCTAATATACAAACAATGTGCCCACTTACCCTAAGTTCAGGGCTGTCAGTGCTCTGTATTGATTTAGGAAAAACACTGATTATATCTCCAGCTGTGAACTCAACAACATCATCCGGACAACTAGAGTGCAGTGCATGAAGGCAAGTGCCCATGGAGGAATCATAAACGATGCTTCTGCAACTTTAGCCCATTAGTGACATGGAAAGGGAAAATGGAAAGACAAACTAGCTCCATTAAAATACTTTTTGTAAGCACTAGCGGCACATAAGTATATCGCCACAGCAGTATAACAACAGGAAAAACAGACCATAGAGGGACCCACCACACAACAGGTACCAATAGATACATCTCCCAAGTGAAATCTTTGTCCCATTAGACAATTATAATCATCTGATTTATAAAATCTCTTAAGGACGATCAGATAACAGGAGAAAGACATAGAACTCAACTAAGCCTTATCCTGATCAATTGGGGTTAGCTACGCAATTTAGTTCTGCACCTCTACTCAGTGTCATTTCTTACATTAAATCATGAGCAGACTTCTCTCATTACTTCAACTGAAGTCATTTTGGCCCTTCCCTCCTTTTAACAACTTCAACTTGCACCATCTCTCCTCATTGGAGCACTAATTGGTAAAGACTGCAGGTGATGGCCCCAATGATTTAAGTGGGAGATGAACTCAAGCTGGACTAAATAGAAAATTAGGGTTCTGATCAGGAATAACAATCAATCATATGTTAAGAAGAAAGGCATATAAAACTAAATTAAAGGGCCAGAATAATGTGACAAGAATCTGAACAGCAGAACCTACTTAATAGTTAGTACTTAATCTGAGTGAATATATAAACAAAGCTTTTAATGAAACTAAGTTCTTTCCAAGACATTGAACACAAATGTGAAGGCAGCGCAAGCATTAATAATTGGGAAGGCAGAAGTTTGCAAAAATTCTGTTTCAGCTTTGCTGCCATGGCTGCTGCTGTTTAGCTCCTTTGTGAGTATTCCTTGTGGGCAATATCAAGAAGACCTTGTGAGTCATATCAAGGTGGAAGGGATTGGTGGGCTCCGATTGACTCCTTGCATCTATTAAGATCAGGAGGTCCAGAAAAAACTAAGTACATGAGGGACTCTCAAACTAGAATCGATGGGAGTAATTATGAGAGCTCGTTGATTGGTTAAATGCCGTATTAAACGCTCCAGCTACGATGAGTTCTCCTCTTCGGCTCCGGCCAAACCTGCTGTTTTGATCCCTTTCCCTTCCTCTGTCATGCCGTCTTCTTCTTCCATGCCATCTCCCCCTCCACCTGCTATTCCCTTGCCTCTGCAGCCTGCTTCATGGAGTTCTCTGGTTGCTCCGGTGGCTGGTTCTCAGCCCGATGGTCTCCCTCTCCATTTCGTTGCTCCTGCCTCTGTTGGCTCTTCTAAGGTTGCTCTCTGCTCGCCTGATCTTCTCGCTTCTGAAGCAAAGCTCTGGAAGAACTGTCTGGTTGGTCACTTCCTTGGTTCCAGACCTCCGTTTCACACTGTTAAGCTGTCCCTCTCCAAGCAATGGAGGCCGCAGGGTTCCCTAGAGTCCTTCCTTTTGGATAACGGCTTCTTCATCTTCAAATTTTCTGCTGACTCTGATAAGACTCGTGCCCTTGAGGGTGGGCCTTGGCTTGTTGGTAGAAACCTATCTTCTTGCGCCAGTGGCATCGTCACCTCCATCTCCGGCAAGTTGATCCTACCTCCATCCCACTCTGGGTAACTCTTCCGAGACTTCCCCTGCATTACTGGTGCACTGATGGTCTCAGTTTGTTGGCTCTGTCTTGGGCACTCCTCTCTTCTCCGATGAGAACTCGGCGCAAAGACAGACTTGCCTAGGCTCGGATTTGTGTAGAGGTTTCAGCTGCTGAACCCCTCCCTTCTTTTATCACGGTTAAGGAGGGAGAGGATTTCTCCTTTGAACAAGAGCTCCATTATGAATGGAAGCCTCCACATTACGAGGTCTCCAAGATGTTTGGCCACGGCTCTCAGCTCTGCACTCCCTTGGGCCAGCCCTCTTTCCCAGCTCCTGCTACTATCGAAGGTGAGCCATCTGGCCCTCCTCCCTCTGCCGTTGCTGGAGGGCCTTCGAACCAGTCTCCCCCTACTGCCGTCGGTGTGGTGCCAGGAGCTCAATCAGGTGTAAGGACTTTCCGCTCGGCAACCCGAGGAAGACCTAAAACAGGCTCCGTCATCGGAATCTTCGTCAGAAAGAGAATGGCCAGTTGATTCAACCGAGCCAGCAGGCTTTCTCCACTGACTTGAATAGATTCAGTGTGCTTGCCGCTGACGATGATGCAGAAGCTTCTGTCCCTGACTCGTGCCCCGAAAAGCTCTCCTTTGATGTTATCTCCAGAAGCAGATCGAGGATGTCACAAGATTCCCCCCAAGAACCTTCCTTTTCTGGCTCTCCTGGCGCTTCTGCCTCTATAGCTGCTCTGATGTCATCAACCTTGGCATTTTGCTCTGCAACCATGACTGGCCCCCTGCCTTCGCTTTCGTCTCAAGGTACCCCTGTGACAGCTTTGCCTTTGGATGTTAGCTTGACGAAGACTGCTTTATGCCTTCCATCTGTGGGCCCCTCCTCCTTTGGCTCTTGTGACCCCACGTGGTCCCCCTGGTCAAATCCTCCCTTCAGGCTCGAACCGTTCTGCCTCTTGGCTCAGCCCCTTCTCCTTAAGTGACCCATCTTCTTCTCTCTCGGGTTCACGGGTCTCAAACCAACCCGCACCTCCCAACCCACTTGGTACTTCGTCTCCTCCACCCAACAAGTCCGCCCTCCTCTCTCCACTTCCTCGAAGTTCTCTTTTGCCTTTAAACAATCATGCTTCCCCCCTCCATTGCTCCTACCACCGGCGTCACCGCAGTGAAACCGATCAAGGTCTGTCTTGTCCAGGCTCTGTGAGCCATTGCTGCCCCTTCCCTCCCTTTCCAAATGAATGGTCTTTCCTCTCTAATTACACCCATCACCCAAATGGTAGAATCTGGATTCTTTGGGACCCTTCAAAAATCTCTTTATCTCTGCTGTCTTCTTCCTCCCATTTTGTCCATGTTTCTTTCTCTGACTACCTGGGCCACTTCTCTTTCTTCTTCACTGTGGTCTATGCCCACAATAGTCATTCTTTGAGAATTCCTCTGTGGTCTGATCTTCTTTCCAATGCTAAACAGCATGGGTCTCACCCTTGGGGCTTGGGAGGAGATTTCAATGTGATTAGATTCAGTCATGAAAAGTTGGGAGGTGATCATTTGGATTTGGAAGCAATTAACTCTTTTAATGAGTGTATTGAGGACATGGGTGTAAATGATCTTAGATGGACTGGGTTCCCTCTAACTTGGTGCAACAAAAGAGCAGGTTCAAATCGGATCTCTTGTAAACTGGACAAGGTTATGGTCAATGAGGAATGGCTTTCAGCCTTCCCTTCTTCTCATGCAAATTTTGACAACCCGGACATTTCAGACCACTCCCCCATCTCTCTAACTATTCAGCCCTTCCCTTCCTTTGGCCCAAACCCTTCAAATACTTCGACATGTGGTCCTCTCATCCCTCCTTTTTAACCACAGTTCTAGAAGCTTGGGAAAAACCTGTCACTGCTTTCTCTTCCCCTCTCATTGCTTTCTCCAGAAAGCTCAAAAATGTCAAGGCTGCTCTCAAGGATTGGAATTCCACTACTTTTGGCAACATATCTCAGCAGGTTTTGGACTGCAAGGACAGACTTGGCTCTATTTAGCTTCGGCTGCAATCGGATCATTGCAATGGTGCTTTAGTAGATGAAGAAAAAGTTACTTCTCTTGAGCTCTCTTCCTTACTAGCTCGAGAAGAGAGCTTTCTGAAGCAAAAATCTAGAATCAAGTGGTTAGAGCTGGGGGACTCAAACTCTGCCTATTTTCACAGATCTCTGAAGGCCAAAGTCAATGCAAACTCCATTGTTCACCTTACAGCCCAGGATGGTTCTATTGTCTCCACAGTTAAAGATATCAAAGACTTGGCTGTTCAGCATTTCAAGGGTATCTTTAGCAGCTCTCAGTTAACCTCTCCTCCCATCCCGAATGGCCTGCTCAACAAATTCATTCCCTCGGCTCTCCTTGACTCTTTAAGCTCCATTCCAAATGAAGATGAGATTGTGGCTGCCATCCACTCTCTCAAGGTATCGGGAGCTCTTAGCCCGGATGGTTTCAGTATGGGTTTCTTTTTAGCTGCCTGGGACATCATCAAGCTAAACCTTATTGCTACCATTGTCAACTTCTTCTACAACCCTTATCAGGTCAAAGGTATTAATCACACTTTTCTTTGCCTCATCCCCAAAAAAGGATGGTGCATCTGCTATGAATGATTTCAGGCCCATCGCTCTCTGCAACCTCCTGTACAAATTCATTGCCAAGATCCTTGCTAGGCGGCTCAAAAGTGTTGTGGATATTCTTGTCAATGACGACCAATCGGCTTTCATCCCTAGAAGACACATCTCGGACAACATCCTTATTTGTCATGACATTGTCAGAGGATTTGAGAGGAAAAATCCTTACCCTGCTGTTCTCCTGAAGATTGACATCCACAAGGCCTTTAATTCTTTAAGGTGGGACTTCAAAGTCAGGTGATGACTAAGATGGGATTTCCCTTTATCTTTGTCAACTGGGTTCAGGCTTGCATCTCTTCACCAAAGTTTTCTATGCTAGTAAACGGCAGCCCGGCAGGTTACTTTGATGCCTCTATGGGAATTAGACAAGGCAGCCCTCTCTCCCCTTATTTATTCACTTTGGCTTTGGAAGCTCTCTCCAGGGAAATCCAAATTTGCACTGACCAACAGTTTATTGCGCCTATGCCTAAGTGTAAAGCTCTCAACTTATCTCACTTGGCCTTTGCGGATGACCTGATGATCTTCTCAAAGGCTTCCATTGCCTCTCTGGATTCTATTATGCTTTGCTTGTAGCACTTTCACGAGCTATCGGGCCTTCGCATCAACCCTTCAAAGTCTCTCTTGTTCTTTGCGGGGGTTTCTGAGCTGGACAAGTCTCCTTTGCTAGAGAGATCTGGATTCCAAGAAGGTCACTTGCCTATTAAGTATTTGGGTCTTCCTTTGATCCCTGCCAGGCTTCCAGCCCACCACTGCACCCCAATGCTTGATCTCATTCGGAAAAGGCTTCAGTTATGGAAAGGCAAGCTTCTCTCTTATGCTGGCAGGTTGGTTCTTATCAGATCAGTCTTGGAATCTTCTTATATCTACTGGTCTGGCAGCTACGGGCTGCCCCCAGCTACTATAAAGTCTTTAGAACCTCTATTGGCTTCTTTCCTTTGGAAGGGTAATGATACTTCCAGATTCCTTCATCCTCTTCCCTAGGCTGCAGTGTGTCTGCCGAAGAAAGGAGGCTTGGGCATCAGAAGAATCAAAGATGTGAACTCGGCTGGTATCTTCAAGTTAATCTGGAAGATTGCTTCAAAGCACAAGAGCATTTGGGTAGACTGGATCTACTTGGGGCCCCTTCGGCATGATTCCATTTGGACGGCTTCCCCGTTGGCTGATTCTTCTTGGGTTTGGCGCAAAATCTTAGGCTCCTGTCACTTGGTCATCCATGTCATCAAATCTCAGATTGGGGATGGTCTCTCTTCCTATCTTTGGCTGCATCACTGGCACCCAAAGGAAATCCTCCTCCCTCTGATTACCCCCCGGATCATTTATGCTTCGGGCCTCCACAGGCTCTCTTTGGTGGCTGACATTCTAGATCAGTCTGGCTGGGCTCCCCCTCCTAATTCCTCTCCGGACCTTGCCATCATCTGGAATGACCTCTCCTCCATCATCAGAAGGCCTTTGGGCAGGCAGGACTATGTAAACTGGTTGGCAAACAGTCCTTCTCTCTTCTCCTCAAAATCTACCTGGGACCTCATTCGGCATAAGGGCACTGTAATTCTTTTCCGAACCATCTCAATCAATTTTTCTTCATCTTTACCTATTGAACACATTCTTTTCTGACCCGGTTCTTTCTCACCTCATCACACAAACATATACAACTTTGCTATGCACATTTTCTGTTGTGTTTTTCTTGTTTACTTGTTAACTGATAATTTGCTTCATAAAGCATGCCAGGGCTAGTAACCATCTAATTAATTGTCCCCCTCAACCTAGGAGAGGAGAGCAGCATAGAATGCAGGGATCATAGGTTTTCATTAAGGACCCTACAAGATGTTGAAATAGTGTGTTCCCGTTATCTTATGTCCCTACATGAGTACCCCATGCTTCTCTTTGCAATTGCTTGTTTGTGTCCTCCCCATACCATAAATAACTTAGATTTCCACGTATATCATTGTTCTATTTTTTAACTGTTCAGTTGCTCCAAGTCATATTGTTACCACTTTCAAGATTGCGACCATCCAACATAATATAAAAGAACTGGACACAAAAATCAATAAACCCATTTCCTGAGGTCTGCAGTCCAATTTTTTATCCTAAAGAAAAGCATGAGCTTCAATACCCAAATTTTTTGCAGGAATTTCAATTCCATAAACCCTCCATCTTCCAATAACAAGTCTTTCTGCTAGAGTTAACAAATCCGGCTTTCAAAGTTAAACTGATCCATATAAACCAAACAAAAATAATAACATGAAGTTGAAAAGCTTCTGAACTAAAACAAAAGCATATAAACCCCATAGCTTGTGTTAAGTGTAATGAAATAGATCTTCTTAGTTTGTTATGGATCACAAGCATGGATTAAAGTATCACACTGTATTGTACCGTATCGGCCGATACGTAATGGTATCGACAGGTATTGATACGAAACAGGCCGATACATATCTTTTTTTTTTTTTTAAATAGGTATGGTTAGGTATCATACTGTATTGGCCGGTACGGCTCAATACGGTACGATACTATTGATGCGTCCATTTAAGGGCTTAAAAAATTAAGTATCGATGCGTATCGCATCATATTGACCGATACACCATGATATAGTGCGCTACTGTGCGATACATATCCAGCACCATTAAAACCCAAATGAGCTTCTGATGCAGGACAAGTGCTGAACCGGGTTGATCCTCTTAGCAATCTCGACCGAGATGGGCTAGTCCTTGGAGATGCATTCAATCAGCCTTATTTTCCTGTGGATTGCGGAAGATCCTCCAGATTTGGATTGCTTCTACAGCTGTATGTGGGGCCCACAGGACAGTTTGGATTTTTAGTTTTCTTTTGCGCAAATCCGGTCTTAGCGCTAGGATCTATTTTAGTAGTTATCTTTTATTTTGGTTAGGGAGATAAGATTGTGTTTCCAGTTTCTTTGTTAGTTAATTTCCATATAATTAGGATTTTATTTTCTTTAAATTGGGCTGTAATCCACGGTATTGATATGCAAGAATGAATTAAAAGAAAAGTGAGTTTGTGCGTGTGCACAACCCCCCCCCTTTCTTCTTCTTCGCACGGCTTCTTCTCACCCCCACTCTGATTTCTTCTTAGATTTCCCCTCTCCTATTCTGTCCCCCATTAGCTTCAGTTCGTGAATCAGAGAACAGAACACAGTGCCTGGTGGGCTCTTTTTCACCCAAAAATTTGACTTTTATCCCCTCTTCTTCCTCTTCTTTCAAATCGGTGAGTTGGGGCCTTGATTCCTTGCTGAAAAACGAATCAAATCAAGCAAACAAACTTCACTTTGGTTGAATCAACATTCATAAATCTCAGATTGAAGAACTCCACAGAAAACGTATGAAACCTCATCCTTTACAACAATTTCAATTGAATGCAGTTGTCTCATGATATGTAGTTCTCCATTTAAGTGTACACATGATATATGTTATATATTGCTTACTTATAAGTATTTCCATACTTATCTTGACCATTTCTATGAGTATCTTTAGCATATCTTGTGTATCTCCGTTACGATACAATATGTCTCTTAAAATCACCCCGCCAATACAGTACGCGATACCGATACTTCAATCCTTGGTCACAAGTTTAGTGGTACATGTACTCGTTGAAAAAAAAAATCAACGAAAAAGGAATAAATTAGAAACTAAGAAAAAAAATGAGATACTAGAAGATAGCTCCATAAGAAAACTGAAAGAAAAGTACTGGTCTAGGATCTTGAGGAAATAATAAATACATAAGGGATAGTAGGGAATCCCAGATAAAGCTCATACGAATCTTGTCACAGAGGAAAGATCAATAACCAGTCAGTAATCAAGCTTGAAGGCTAGAGAAGAAGAAGGAGATGGAGAGATGAAGGGAGAAGATTGCTGAACCATGATGGTCTCAGCTTAGTCTATCATGGTACCCTGCAGCTTTATTTATAACATAGCAATTAGACTCTTAGTAGAAATCCTACTAAGAGTCAATGTCTAATTACAAGAGGTACAAAAGTAAGAATTACACTAACTAACAATAAACTAGTAACTAAGCTAACCTATATCACGATAGGGACACCCCCCACTATCGTGACTAACTACGAACAACTAATGCACTGCGGTACATATCACAAATATCAATAACCAAAAACTTCCAAAAGAATAACCATCAAAGGACCTGCATGGAGAATGAAATTTCCTGAAAGTATACAGGAAGTGGGAGCATGCCATAAGGATGGATGCTCTAGACAAGAAATGCAAAAGAAGCTGGAACCCAAATGAATGAAGGATTGCAATAATGATTCTAAATATCGACATATGTTGGTCGAGCTCACAGAGAATGACAAAAACTTCTACTTCTGTACAATTATAACAAAATTTTGGTTCAAGATTCAACACATGTCATATTATTTCAGCTAAATCAACCAAAACATGACTTTCGCCAACGCCAAAAAAAAAGTCCTTTATTTCTGTCAACAATACGTATTGCAATCAAACATGAGAATCCCACCAACTCACCATTTCATTGCTATTCAAAAATAATTTAATTATTTGAAAGGTGTCAAGTCACATAAGACAACCAAAGCTCCTTCACATTGTATGAACATTTTACATGTGACATATATAAGCTTGGTCTATTGTTTTGATGGAATTTTGCTGGGGAAGTTGAGGGAAAGTTGCAACGGTAGAAAAATGAAATAATAAAAAATGGCAAATGAGAGAGAGAAAGGTCTCTGACTAAGAAACCTCGTTGTGCTTCTTGTTGACCTACGCACAAAAGAGTGACAGAGACAAAGGTTGAGAGCAGAGAGAGAGAGAGATGAGAAATTAGAGGGAGACCGGGCTGCTTTGTTGGATCAACGGAGAGGTTGGAGAGTTGCAGGTGTCAAATTGGTTCAGAGATTAGCATTCAGAGAGAGAGAGAAACTGAGAGTCCCACATCCATTGACAACTGCAACTTTTGATCTGGGGTATCCCATCCCTTTTCGTGAGGATCTGGGATTCAAAAATCAAAAAGGGTTTCAGAAAATCATTTCACCCTCTCTAATGTCAGAAAAAACATATTTGCATTTCAGATCTGTGGTTTTAACCTTTCTAATTTAAGAAACCGAAAACTGATTTTTAAAAAAATCATTTTTGGATATCACCTACTAGCAATGGCATACTCGCCTCTATTTCTCTCCCCATTACCCTCCATTGTCTACTTGCTTCAGGTTTGAGAGTTGAAATGTCTCTTAAAACCAGCTTTCTGAATGCTGCCCAATACCAATCCTAGACACTTCGCCAACTAGATCATTGGCTAGGCTTACGAAGGCATTTTAACAACATTGACATACACAGATAAAGCTATCTCAAGTTTTTCCACTTGCGTAGCCAGTTAAAAGCACAACATCCAAAGCTTAATAAAGAGAGATCCTACCAGCAGTGAAAGAAATATCTCAACTGTCAGAATACATACCTGAATGCTGGAAGTTCACTGTCATCTTCACCTAGTATGGAGGATATTGACCGAATAAATTTCTCACTAGGAACAATTTCAGCATCCATAACCAACGTTGTGATACGTGCAAAGTCAAAACATGCCTTTCACAGAGTGTAAATGTCAAATATATATATATATATGAATAAAATTGGCCTCGCTACAAATGAAAAAACAGCAGTTGTTGGTTAAGAACTCAAGATACTACTCACCATATGCATAGCATCATCCCCATAACATAGAAGATTACATGCAGCAGAAACAAATGATGCACTGATGAGCCCTTCCACATAGAGAGTTCCATCAGTTAGGCATTTGCTGAGAAGCTTGACGGTCCAAGTTGCAAAAGATTGCCACCTTGATTTATCTGTCAGGTCAATCAAGATACCAGGGCCATCCGTAGCTTTGCAACAAGTAGGAAGGTCACTTAAGAGATATGGAACTCCGGAAATTCCTCTAAAGGACTCACAGAAACACTTCAAAGACACTCTAGTGGAAGCTGTGGTGCCTAACTTTTCAGAATAGGCCAGTGCGATATATAAAAGGTCTGTATGCAAGAAAGGCCAAATTAAAATTTGGACTATGGCATCAGGAATTTGAGGAATTAACCAGAAAAAAAGGTAACAATTTTGCGTTCTTGTTGGGCAAAACAACTTTGTGCCTTCATGTACATACAGATCGGCAGAGAACTGGTTCAAAGTATCCAACTGTTGGGCCATCTCCTGGATGGACCACACAACCCAAGAATCAGTTATCTTTTTACCATCCATCCATGAACAGAGGGGAGGGGGGAGAAAGTGAGAAAAAAGAAAGTTATCTTAAAAGACACCATTTTTGGATGATTAGAAATATTAAGGTGGTTCAGACTGCATGACTATCTAGAGCTCCATCCGAGAGGTGGCACACAGAACAACTCAGATTCTCCAGTGAGTAATGTAAAAATTTCAAACAGGCAGCCCTCGTGATCCTTGAAGGACGCAAAACACTACCCTTTAGTAAAATTAGGCCTTGCTGAAATTCTAATTATTTTCTTTTTCTTTTGACACCCTGAGAAGAATGTGCAGAGCAGTGTGCCAGTGCGTACCTTCAACCACCAACATGGCATCGTAGAAGAACTGGCGGTATGCTTCTCGTTCTCCTGTACGGAGCAAGGATAGAAGGGATCCAACTGCCTCAAAAATCACTCCATGGCGTGAGCTGGAAGATCAAATTGAATTAATCTCCTCTGGACGATATGAAAGGCAAGAAATGCTCTACCATGCATTCTAAACAAAAACAAAACATTAAAAAAGAAAGAACTGAAATCATAGGGAGCAGCATCATATTGGTTAAAGTTAGAATGTAGAGCTGGTCACTGTTTTGGTACAAAAGGAGCTATAAGAGAAATAACTGAGACAGTCATGGCCTTATGTTGGGACCTTCTCACCTTCCACTACTTTCTCCCACCCACACCCCAACTTCTTGATGTATCATCCTTTGCATTTG
This sequence comes from Telopea speciosissima, assembly GCF_018873765.1. Classification (NCBI taxonomy): domain Eukaryota; kingdom Viridiplantae; phylum Streptophyta; class Magnoliopsida; order Proteales; family Proteaceae; genus Telopea; species Telopea speciosissima. The sequence goes on along the minus strand of NC_057920.1, from coordinate 23,535,458 downwards.
TTTCCACCCCCTCTCCCCTTGTTTTCTTGTTGTATCATCCTTTGGTTAGTTGTTTTGCCCTCTGGCTTTGATGTATCATCCTTTAAATAGTTGTTTTAGTATAGTGTTTAGGGTCCCCCCCCCCCCAGGCTTGCCATTTTGGCATTTGTATTGTTATCTGCTCTTTTTCCTTAATATATTTTCCATTCACCCAAAAAAAACAGTTGGCAAAGGAAAAGGCAGATTATACACCTTTAGCAAGGGGTGGCACTACTGTCCAACCCATCCAAACTGTTTTACTGTTTTGAAGCAACACATTTTAGCCACGTACAGATAAGAATGTCCTGTCCATACTCCATAACCAATATCCTGACTCCTAAAGGTTAAATTTTCCAGGATTAAAGAACTGGTTGGGTCCAGGATTGAACGTTAAGGCTACTCAACTCTATTTGCCTGAATTATTTACCAACAAAAACTCAATTTCTCTGAATCAAGGAATATTAAAAATAGATTATGGTAATGGTGGATTTAATTCATGAGTACTAAGCAGATCATTAGCGTAGTGATTTAGAAATGAAAGTTGTAATTATTTGGTTTACACCATAGGAAGGTCTTTTTTTGGCATAAGTTAATTTAAACTATAATAACACTTTTAAGAATTAATTCTCCTAATATAGGACAAACCAGATTGGAGATGGCAAACCAGGATTAAAACAAGGTCAGACACAGGAAGAGGTCTACATCCAAAATCTGGGACATTGCACCAGCTCATTGTCCGAGCCAAACTTGGATGTCTACTGTTTGCAGCCCTGACTCTAGCTCACAGTTTTTTGTGCCACAATTTCCAGCCATCTGTAGGAAAAACGGGTTTCGATGGTTGGCCAAAGAAGAAGGACACGACTGCAAGTGCAGGCTGTCTTGCCTCCAATGGAGATAATATCAATCCAAAGACCTACGCTTGAGAAAAATCTATACAGAAGCCATATGTAACTGGCTCACATCGTTTTTGTTCCCCAAATTCCAACCATCTGCAGGGAAGAAAGATTTTAATGGAGGACCAAACAATGACATGACTGCATGTTGTCCTGCCTACAAATGGAGATGCTATCAGTCCCAAAGACCTTTAGCTTGAGAAAAGTATAGAGAAGACATTTGGACACCATTCATGCAACCTTTCACCCATAATGAATAAATAGCTTGAGTTTAGGTGGGGAATTTATTTCTCATGGATTAGATAGTTGCATTGAATCACCTCTAGGGTAAAAGTTACAATCAATTGACTGACCACTCTATCATGGTTTTGAGCTGATCTACGACCAATTAATAAGTACTATACAAAACACAGGTACTCAATAACTAAACTTTGATGATGCATGGACAATGTCATGTTTCAACCTCGAGGCAGAGTGTTGAACATGGTTACCTCTTGAAATGCAGAAACAAGGACCACTTACACTCAATGGATCCAAAAGGCTACAAGTTTCCAAGCTCCAACTGCTGACCAAATGCCAAATCTAAATTGTGCAATATATGTATATCCAGCTATCTGAAATAACACAAATGGGATATCACTTTTTTTCCCTTTTTCTCCCCCCCCAGGGTGAATCAGCCAATCCAAGAACCAGCTAAAAACTTTGACAAAAACTTCATTTAAAATATAACTACAAGTCAACTTCAACATGTAGCTTAGCCTTCATTCCATATCTATTAGAAATCTAATTTGTTTTTCAGATTTTCTAATGAAGAAGATGATTTCCGGTGAAAAAACAAAAAAGACAGATAAAATAAGTTTAACATTCTCAAGTCTCCGCGCACAGAACTTCTAACTATTAGAATATTTAGAATCACCATCTACCATGGGAGTGGTAAGAGAATTAGGACATATTAAGGGGGAACAAATCAGGTCTATCAGGGGATGATGATATACAGAACCATCATTGGCAATAATGATACTATTTGAGCTCGGGCAGGATGAGTTTATAAGAACTCAGGAACCAAAATTCAAGCAAGCAAATGCATAAGAGTGTGCTCAGACTATTAGGGCCAATAAAGGCCGAACAAACAAAACACATTTCAAAGTCTTCGTGAATAACAGGAGATTAGAGAGAGAGAGACAGATGCTCACCGAAATGCAGGTTCAGCAAAAAAGGGCAAAACACGGCCAATGACCGGGAGAACAGCAGCTGCCTTCCCATGGAAAAAGACACCAGGGAAATTCCGTGTGGTCTGAGACAGGAGCTTAAGTACTGCAATGACTTCTCTCTCGCTGGCTGCAGTAGAGCACAGAGATTGTAAAATGGATAAAGAAATCAATCGCACAGAGCACGATATCAGTCAGAGACAGAGAAAGAGAGAAGAAGACGACCTTTGGAAGAAGGGACAACGTAAGTTTGAAGGAGATTAGGAAGAACTGCACGAAATCTGGATTCCAGGGGATCATTGTCGCCGTTGCTCGGAGGCGAGGAGGATGAAGCAGCGATGCGCTCGCGGAGCTCGTGAATGAGGCTGGACAGGTTCGCCATGATAGTATTTCCCTCTCGATTTCGAAAACGACAACCACGGCACCGCCACTTCAATTAGTCACGCACTTTTTTTTCTGTCAAGTCACTATTTCCCGTCTTCCCCGGTTCCTGCCCCCGCCCCCCCACGTCCCCCTTTTTCTTTGAAAATAATTAAAAACACACGCGCGCAATGTCACTAGTTTCCCCGTCTTACCCTGTTCTCCCTCCCAGCTCCCACCCCTCCCCACCCCCACTCGACCACTCTTCTTCTTCTTATCCCTTCCCACCTGAATCGTTATCCTCTATTGTTACAGCACGGGGCTGTACTGCATCGTACGGTGCTGCAGAGGCCATGTGGCACAGTGGACCCCACATGGTGTACATGACCACTGCAACTATCGTACGATGCAGTACAGCACCGTGCAGTTACAACATAGGATAAAAATTCTCCCCACCTCTACTCAACCACTCCTCTTCTCCTTCTTATCCCTTCGTCCTTTCCTTCTTTTTATTCTACCACTATTTATGCATCTGATTTATATAAATACAAACAGAACATTGTTTTATCTATTTTATGATATGAATCTAAATGTAAATAGCCTATTTATGCATTAGACAATACCATGTAAACGATAAATTAACTACCATAGTATATTTACATTGTTCCTACAATGTTTATACATTTCTTTACCCTTCATGATTGCAAATTTGGTATGTGTCATGTGATATTTATTTATGGGGACTATCATAGTGAGTTGCTTATATGAACTTAGGCTTGGAATGTTTCCATGTAAGAGGTTGAAATAGTTCATAGTGTTCTGTTGCACTCAAGACTGAACCCATGGGCCTTGTTTGCAATCTTGTTGTCGGGATTCCATGACTTGAGTGATGATGCTTCCGTCCAATAGGCTAGGTTATGAGGGTATGGGACTGCCACCGACAGTGTTACAGATTGCTCTCGAGGAGACCATTTGATGAACGTTGTGCTCTTGCCACCATAGGTGAGTCTTCATTTGGTCAGTCCCGCTCGATCGAGTGAGGGTGATGTGAGCCTCATGGAATCAGGAGTCTTTTTTTGCCAACACATGTGATAGGATTTCCGAGAAAGTGTTGCTTCAAGCATCTCGCTTAGCTCAGAAAGAGTCCACCGCATATTGGGCGATCTTGCCACCACAGGTGTGACCCCAATGATATAGGACCTTTCACTCAGTTCTTTTGGGTTTTTCATATTATTTTGTTATGAGAACGAGACTGGTAAAAATTTGGTCATTTGCCCACTTGGTCAGATTTATTATTGTTATTAGTAGCATTATTGTAATATATGCTTGATTATGCGTATTATTTGGGTAAACTAACATTTATGTTTACCAACTTTGACATTAATTCCACCTTGCGTCAATTAAGACACTCAACGACACTAATTGTGAGGAGTGGCTTGAATCCCTAACTAAGACGCTCGTAATCATGCGTTTGGACTTTACTTTGTTGAATGATGAGCCTCCCAAACCCACAGCTGAAAGTATTCCTGAAGCCAAGGCTCTTTCTAAGGATGGGAGGAATCAAACCGGCAATTTTTCCTGGTAATAAAGCACCCCATTGACAAGTCTATCAGAGACAGTATAGTTGAATTGAAAAATACATAAGGATATCAGGCAGTAGTTGGTAAGAAGTTTGAGAAACTGGATAAGACAGAAAAGAGAACATATCTGCATTTGTTCACAACCACTCGATATGATGGTGCTAGTGGAGTTCATAATCATATTCTGAAAATGTCCAAGAATGCGAACAAGTTGCCTGCTATGGAAATAAAGATTTATTATCCTTTTCTAGTATAGCAAATTATAAAATCTCTCCCCAGTCAATTTTATGCCCTTAAAACATCTTACAATGCAAACAATCTGGAATGGAATATAGAGCATATGACCTCCATCCTTGTTCAAGATGAGGAATCAAATAAGAAGAAAGGCAACATTGTGCAGTTGGTCACTCAAGAAACTAATAATACTTACAAGTTTGATCAAATAGGCAAGAAACCTAGAGAGGATTGTAAAAAATACAAGAACATTAGATAAACCTAAGCAAGATAGCTTCAAAGGTCAAGGGTCTAAGGGTTGTCAAGGCAAGTACAACTATTGCAAGAAGATCGGTCATAAAAAGGCTGATTGTTACAGTTTAATCAACATGAAGGAAAAGGAGGCTGTAACGGTTTGTACTCAACTTCAGGAAGTATTGAAAGAACTTCAAAATCAGAAAGAGACCAAGTGATGGGAAGACTGCACATCTATGTAGGAAATGGCAAGAGGATCACAGTAGATTACGAAGAAGTACTTATTTTTGTCTGTTGATTTTGTTTTGAAGTTGAACATTGTTGACTACATACCATTATTAAGATGACAACTCTTTTCATTTTAACATTATTAATAGTATAAGAGTTTGGATTCCACTTAATTGTTTCAGCTTCATTATTTGATGACCTTTTATAGATTTACACATTTATGTTCATCTTTTGCATAAAAAAAAACAGAACTCCTGTATCCATTTAAAGTTTTTTTTTTTTTTTTTTTTTTTTTTTTTTTGAAGGCTGAGAATAAACTCGAAAGACACCTACAAGTTTAGGGATGCACATCGGAAGTGTGCTAGACCCATAACCCACAGATCCCAGGACCATTGGTGGATATTTTATTGATTATTTTGAGAGGTTAGAGTAGACTTGTCAGATAATGGAATTTGAAATTCGATGAGGTTTTCACCTTTTGGTTTCAAGGAAAATGTTATTAATCAGTGTATATTATCAAGATCAGTGGGAGTAAATTTATCTTTCTCATTTTATGTTAGTGATATATTTTCATGATGATTGGAGGTGTTCTGTCATGGAAGATTCACTAACAAAAGGGTTAGTTACATCCTTTGATGTATTATGTTAGTGGTAGTACAGTTTTACTGATACCAACAGTGTTTGTTATGTGTTGATTTTAATAATATATTGCTTTTATGTTTTATTAATGTTGCTTGATATTTATGGTCATATTATCTATGTTATTTGTGCATGCTCTTGTTATTTGCTTTGAATGATAATAATAGCAATCTTGAATGATAGTAGAGGTACTGTGGACACTAGTAGAGTCATACTGAGAACTTGAGATAGTGCATTTTTTGGGACACAAGGATCCAGTCCTAGTGAGTCTCATTAAATGAAGTAACTATGGTGAACTTCAGTATGAGGTAGCTAATTTTGGTAGTTCTAGTGGCATTTTGCTATGTGAATAATGATTCCAGTGAGCTCCAAGTGATGGAGTAGCTAGTAACTTTAGTTGGAAGTCAGAACTTTGGATTTGACAAGTTCAAACACTATGGCATGCAACTTTCATACCACTGTTTTACGCTTGTGTAGCCCAAAAGCGGTGAAGGTGCATGCACTTTGATGTGTAGGGTCCCATGTTGACTTAAGATGTGACAATGCTTACGATTGGGTGTTTGTGTTATTGTTTGGACCAAGGGTGTAATGTTTTAAGGTGAGCTATTTTCAACACTACCTATATGTGATCACAATTTATCTAATCCAAGGTTGGCGCAATGACTTTCTGCTACCCAAATGGGAGAATGTAATATTTTCAACATGTATGGGCTAGCACCTAGTCATTGTATGGGTTTGCATTAGTGGATGAGTGTTGATTGAAAGTCTTGGTTGAATGTGACCCAGCACGTACATGAGGTGGTCTCCTTAATGGATAATGGGTTTCAGGTAAGCGTCTTAATATGTAAATACTAAAGTGAGTCTATTTACAATTGGGTCTTATTATGGGAGAATCCCAATTGTATTTTGTTTCAAGGTTAGTCATTGTTCTCCATCTATATAAAGGAAGCAACGCCCATTAGTTGTTACTACTGACAATTTACATAGAGAGGGGAGTAGACAAGACTAACAAGGAGAAAAGCAAGCGTTCGAGGAGTTCTTTGACAAATGATATTGATCCGGGTATGGTTCCAATCAAATCTCTACTAGTATTATTATTTGTATTCTTTGATCCGTCATATTGATCCTATTATTTATTCTAACAACAAATACAAAGAGGTATTGTTTAAAGGACCCTTGTTTTAAACAGCATTTGGATCAAAACCCAATGGTGCATGGTTCTTGGGGAATATTTCTGGTCAGAAAAAATGTTGGCTAATTGATTGGATCAACCAGATCATCGACTAATGGGCTGGGAATGATCCAATGCCCAGCCCATTCCTACTCCACGTTGGGCCTTTCCTAAAAAAGCACAGCCCATAGCTTGGAATATTTCATAAAATTTTCCAAATTTGAAGAATCCCAATATGTTCCCATTTCAATCCCACTTTATAGAATTGTAACCCATCATGGCGGTCTGTCGCTGAAGTGGTTTGAATTTACGGCTGATTTGATATGATTTCTATTTCAATTTAGTGAGGTGATTTCTATTTCGGAAATTGTTTGGCTTGATTTTTACACTTTATTTCAGGGAAATAGAAATTCTAAAATAACTGAGGAGCTAGTTCAAAATTTAGATCACATTTGATTTCACTCTTGCTTTTTAACAAGCACATTCTTAATTTGATGGTCAAAGTAGTAATTTCATGTTAAAAATAAAACACCACCCTTCTTCTTCTTCTTCTAATGGTCTCTCACCACCACCATGACACCACCCTACCGCCACCATTGCCACCACCACCCACCACTGTCACCACTACCACCACCACCACCACCGTCATTACCCTGCTGCCACCACCATCACCACCACCCCTTCCCAGCCCCGCCCCTACCACCGCCACCACCACCACCACCACCCTTCCCAATGAAATATAGAGAATATATTCTCATAAATTGAACTATCAAATGGATTTTTTTTATTCTTGAAATATTACATATTGATACAACCAAAACAATTTCAATTTCTCGACCAAAACTTTATTTGTTAACTATTTCATGAAATCAATCCGAGATTGAAATAGAAATCATACCAAATATAGCATATGCCTAGATTGCGGAAATAACTATAGACATGGCAAATTATTTAAGTTGGCCATTAATTTGTCCATGTATTTAATCTTACATATGACCCATTCGTAAGGTCCATCCTGGATTATTGGCAATCCAAAACTACGAGGAAAGTTATAATTTTGATCAATCAAGCATTACACTAGTTAGCCACTTGGTTGTTTATTTGGTTGGAATTCCCACGATTGAATTCAAAAGTCCGCCTAAAACTAGCAAATATCATGTTGATGGTTGATGACTTGTATTCTGTATATTGTGTTTGTGGGATGCCTCCGAAGAGCCGTTAAAATCCCGGAGTTGGCCTACCATAGTGTTTATCTTCATTTTTTGGGCTATACCAACTTGGGGATTCGAGGCGACAACTCTCAAAGAAAAAATTGTAGGGTTTACATGTGGGTAATTCAGTAAATTAGCATCTCTTTGTTTCCCTATAAATTGTTGTGATGTGGGCTATTAGAGTTACAAGAATTGCTTTGTAAACATAGAGAGGCGAGTTACAAGAATTGCTTTGTAAACATAGAGAGGCGTGAGGAAGAGAGTGTGTAAACCTTTCTCCATTGTTAGTGAAACTGCTCCCATCTCTCTATGGTCGTAGGCAGTTTGCCAAACCACATAAATCATTGCATTGTGATTGTTTCTTCTTTTTGTTTATTGTGTTTTTTGCAAAGTAAATAGGTTTCGATATTTATATTTCAAACTCTATATAAGCACAAGAGTTAGTTATGGTTATGAGGAAACTTTTTTTTTTATTAGACATTCTCTGTGTTACAAAAAATGCCAAGATAACAGGAGAGAGTACATACACAATAACAACTCAGCCTTATCTCAATTATATAGGGTTAGCTACACAAATCCTTGCCTCTAATAGAAGAGAGTACATATGAAAGACAAAAAAAAAAACATGATTTATGATTTTTTTCCTTCTCATGAAATTTCTTCCCCCCCCCCCCCCCTCTTTTAGAGGAGGCAACACAAATTCTTTGCCACATTTTCAAATAAATACTAGATAATCAGATAAGTCAAATGGCGAGACATAGCAATTGGGCCCATTAAACCTCATTGTTGACCATTGATCTCGATGCCAAAAGAAGGTGCCAATAAGGATGCTTGAGAAAGGGAAAAGGGTCTTTGAGCCATTAGTGTAGGGTACATCAGCATTAATGTGTCAATTCATTTTATTGCACCTCATAGGCTTCTCTATAACCCTATACAACAACAACAACAACAAACTTAGCCTTATCCCAATTTAATGGGGTTGGTTACATGGATCTAAACAAAACAAAATAGGGAGAGATGGTACATGAGATGGAAAAAGAAAAATGTAAAATGACAAAAGAAAGATGGAGAACTAGAAAGAAAAGTGAAAAATGGGTGTAAGAAGAACAAGGCACAGTCCGACAAGTTAGGAGAATCTCAACTATATGGGGTCTGTTACATGAAACCCTTCCCTCCAATAAGCTCTACACGAGAACATATATGAAATAAAACCTAGACTATATATGTCCTTCCTCACAATTTCTCCTATGGTCATTTTAGACATGTCCCTAACTCTTTTAACTCCTTCAATTAGGATCATATATATCACTCCTCCTTATGGGGCATCTCTAAGCCTCTTTTTTTTTTTTTTTTTTTGGGTAGAACTCTAATGCACTCATTCCTTGCTAATTTTTTCGTACATTCATCTTAACATTGTCATTTTTATGCCTCCGTGGCCTTGAGAAATTAACCTATAATCGTATGTGTTAAAAAAATAAAAAGTGAGTCAGATGGAAATGGAAATACGCATAGGCAAAAAGAGAGAGAGAGCGAGAGGCCCTTGGAGAAGAAAAAGATCCTCCGTTGGAGCTGGGACTGGGAGGAATGTATTTGGTGGGCATTGCAGTCAATGCAGTAGCAGACTAGCAGTACAGCAATTTATGGAGCACACTCACCAGTCCCAGAGCACCGACTTGTCTCCTCTGTCGTCGCACTTTGGTTTGTTCGATTGGCGTGGAATGCTCTCTTGAGAGTTGAGACCGCCCTTGTTCACGGTTGGATTGGAATAGATGAATTTGATGAGTTCCACCACTCAATTCCAACCATAACTAACATCAAATCAAATTAAAAAAATGGACAAAAAGAAAAGATAAAGAAAGTCCACATACACCGAATGATTGGATCAGCTAGGACCGTCAAATTGGTAGCCAATTGCTAGTCCATCTAAAAAGCTTGAAGGCAAGCTATGATTGGGACCCACTCGCTTTTCTACCAAGTCACTAGAGCTGATATAGAAGGGGGCCTAACCCCACATATTCGGCTGATGACCTAACATATACTATATGTATTTTTTGTTTTTGATAGGGACATATAGACACTACATGAAGGAAGCCCTAACACCAAGTGCGGGTGTATTATATACCTAATGGGGCTCAATCCACTTGTGAAATGATCCAAATACCTCTCTTTTGGTTGGGTTGGATCTTCCAGCTCCCACTATGGTTGGAGGAAAATCAGGTCCCTCAATCTAATGGAATTAAAACTCTCTACAATACCGTCGGGTGTGCAGTATACATCATGCAGCACAGTAGAGGCCATGTGTGTCATATGTGTCATGTGGCCTCTGTTGTGCCGCAGGATGTACACCACACATCCGACGGTACTGCAGAGGATCCTGGTCCTAATCTAATGTATGAGTGTTAGATTAGACCAGTCTAACCTAGAATAGGTTAAAGAGCTTGATTTAACGCGTTCCATCAATTTTAAAGCGTTTTATCGAGGCAGCACACGATGCAGATCCTATAATACTACAAAGGAGGACCCTATAATACTACAAAGGAGGACTATTAATCTCTTCAAATGATCAACTTGCGACAACGAAATGGAGTCCCATTCACAGTAACTCGAAGAGGATGGGATTTTCTTCGGAGGCTACAGGGATACAGAGATGATTACTCCATCTTTGTTTCATCTGAAATCAAAACGCTCTCTCTCTCCCTCTCTCTCTCTCTCTCTCTCTCTCACGCGCAGAGAGGAATATCATGGCAGGTTCCTTATTAATGCTCTGGCCCTTTTTCTGGTTTGGTAGTCGAGAGTTTTAAATGCTTCCTAGGCCCTCAACCTTCTTAAATTCACTCAATATTCTCCTCTCTTTCCACTACTCCCCTCTAAACTTCTTCTTCTTCTTCTTCTCTCTCTCTCTCTCTCTTTTTGTTGTTCTTTTATCCAAGATAGTTTTTCATCTTTCGGTTTGATCTTTAAAACTTTCTTTCTGGTTATTTGCCCGGACGATTGAAGGTTCGATAGAAGGAGACGTGCTGGTTATACCATTGAAATAGTTACTGTGATGTTGGCTCGGTTCATTCAGACAACTACTTGGGTTGGGTTGTGTTGGATTTGGTTTGGTTTGGTTCTGATTGAGCCGTGCCAATATCTTAGTACTCTTTCATTTTCCATTCCCTTCTCTTTTCGAACGATCGCTCTCAATCCACTTACAAGGTTTGTATTTTCTTATGTTTTATAGTCTCAAATAGAAAGCAGATTTGTATGGGTAAAGAATGATTCATGTTTCATATAGATGTGGAATCTTTCCATTTCTCTTCTCTCCTTCTCCTCTTTCCTTTAATGGGATATTCGTCTTTTTCGTTCAGATTGTTGTGTGGTTCTTGTTTGGGAATTATTGATTTTATTTATTTATTCATTTATTTTTAATTTATATTATCGGTAAGAAAAAGGTATATGTTTATGCTTTGATATGGGTAAATGCGGGTTTGTAATTTTGTATTGGACACGATTCAACCAAGTTAGATTGGACCCGGTTTAAGATCATCTGTGGATGAATTGTGTCGCCAGAAAGAATATTCAGCCATTTTGTGAAGTAGGGACAGGGCCAACCGGCTTAGGGTTGACGGTTAACCCACCAAAACAGGGTTTCCAGCTATGGTCGATAACTCCTATGCGATGCTCATGCAATTTCATGGCATTTGCTATATGGACAAAGTTTTGCTCCACCGATAGGGGACGGTTCACCCATCATCCTAGGGTTCACAAAGATTCTAGTATGTTTCAAAATATCCTCTCGATACCCATTCCCACTCCTCGGTGAATGGGATTCCATCCAACTTGGGTGGAAGGAAACTCGGTCCTTCACTCCTTTGCAATATTGTGTGGAGAGTGTGCCCACCCCTTTTCCACTTTTTTATTAAATTTACTGAGACAACTCATATTTATTACAATGGGAAAGTACAACTCTTTTTCAGTCAATTTATTTATTTAGCATTTATTATTAATTTTAAAACTAGCACTTTGCCCACTTTTTTATTGACATTCTTGAGACAACTTGTACTTACTACAAAGGCAAAAACACAACTTTTTTTTAATGAGTCATGTCTTTGTTAATTTATTTATTTAACACTTATTACTATTTTTAAAAAAATATTGTTATCTAGTGTTAAGTTTCCCTCGTACATAATTTTTGTTATTAATTTCTCTCACTTGCTCTGAAAATATGAGTCCCATTTAGGTGATAAATTTTTAAAAAACACATCCATTGGTGTTTCATGTAAATTCCTTCCTACAGTTTTCTCACACTCCAAAAAATATTTTTTTCAAAACATCCATTGGTGCGGCATGTTGATTCTTTTCCAATTTTTTTGGATAAAAGATTGTTGCCAAACATGTGGCCTTGCCCATGTGAATAACTCTTTCCCCCTTTTTACTTTTTTGGCCAAAAGATCATTGTCAAGCTATGTGGCCTTTGCACAAACAGAGGGCCAATGAGAGTGTGCGCAAGAACATCAATATGAATGAGATTTTTTCATTTTAAAGTGGTAAGACGATCATATCACGTGTTGCACGGAGCTTGACAAGAACCTTTTTCCATTTTTTCAATTTAGGGAGAAAGAAAACCACTTGGTCATGCAACACACACCGCCCCTATGTCACACATAATGACTACCTCATCCCTTAGAAAGAAGGAAATGACTAGGGGTGCAATAGTCATTTTCCACCCCTGTGTATGGCGCAGGGTGGTGTACGCTGCCTGACTAACTGGCGTTCTCTTTCCCTTTAATTTATTAACCATATGGATGCATCTTGTGGTTTTTGGAGTTTGTTGAGGAAAGTAAATGTAGGAAAATGGTTGATGGCTCTGATATAATGAGAGTATTAAATACAATGGCTGCACAATTTATTTTTGCAGTAAACAAAGATTCCCTCTTTAATACTCCTCGCATGCTCCCAATATTTATTGCCTCCTGGCCCTCCTCTGCACCTTATGTCTTTTTGAATTCCATTTTCAATTACCAAAATAAAATTAAAAAATTTCATTTTCCTTTTCTGCTCGTCTTACTTCACAAGTTCCAATTACTCCTAAATAATGTACAGAAAATAGAAAGATTCCTTTCCCCTTCTACAATATTGTAGCATTCTATTAGTATGTCATGCACTTTCCAATAATAAAAAAACGTGCCTTCAAAAACTGCTTCCTGCTCCCATATGTTCACCGATAGTATCTATTTTGGGGCGCTGTTCTTTGTGCTGCAGTGCAGGTACATGGGATGGGCGTAATGACCACCCTGCCCTTTACATAGGGTGCCCATGTGCCAGGCACATCCCTTGAGATTTGCTGATTGGTATAGTTGTGCGGTTCCTCTCATAGGAGGGCTGAAATGACCATTCCACCTCTGATCGAACACACTACCCGGGTGAGGCCCACCCCCTTTATTAGAGGCACTAGGAAACCGTACCAGGCAGGGAACCGCAGGTAATAAAAATTCAGCTTGCGCTGCGGCACAGAGAACAGTCTCCCATCTATTTTATAGGTTTTTTTACCAAGAAAAAATAATAAAATTGGAAAAATCATTTATGCGATAATCCTTTTAATTTTTATTGCGCAAGTTCAAAAGCTCGAAAATCATACAAAATGACCTATTATAGGGGCCAACATAAATACCCTCGAAGGGGACCAAGATGGATCCATACAGACGACACTTCTTAGAACATATAGATCTTAGTTGAATATTTTTGCCACCTTAGATGCAAGATTTTGATCTTAGTTGAATATTGCTTTGTACATTGAGATATATTGTCTCGTAGCAAATTTAGAATTGAGATGAGTCACACCGGATTTGTCAATTTTGAGGCATATAATGTGCCATTGCCCTATATTCATCTCCGCCAACAAGGTTTAAAATCCGAGAATCAAGTAGGGATCGGCCTCCATCAATTATAATTTGTATCGGATTGGAATTGTCTAAAACCCTAAAATATAAATTTGAGAAGAAAAGGCAAAGATTTATATCATGTGTTTTTTTTTAAAGTTTTTTTATTCAAAAGACTTATAGATCTTTTTTTTCTTATGGTGAAAAGAGAATTCATTAAAGGATTGAATGTGTACAGCCTAAGGCTTCAGATTCACACAGATTATGAAGCCATGGAGTAGAATTTGGCCAAATTGTCACACACATAATAGACAAGGCCTTCCTAGCCAGGGTATTTGAAACACCATTCATAGCCCATGGAATACATTGAAAAGAAATAGAACCAAAAGAAGAGGATAGTCTCCTAATATCTGAAATTACAATAGATATTTCATAAGGTGGAATTCGGTTCTGGTCATGGATATAATAGATCACCTCCTTGCAATCTGATTCCAGTTGAAGTCGAGTGAAACCAGCAGCCACAACTTCTACAAGAGCACTTCAAATTGCAATAGCTTCACCTTGAATCACCGATCTAAAGTGAAGAAGAGATGAGATCGCCTTCACCGATAACCCCTATGATCTTTGAAAATGAAACCTACACCTAAGGGTGTCAAAACTAAACCGAAACCGTTTACTGAAATCGAACTGAACCGTTTAAACCGAAATCGACATACCGTTTAGTTAAATGGTTCGGTTATGGTTTTAGAAATGACACCATTTATTTAATCGATTTGGTTCGATTTAGGCCGATTAATCCAACGATTTCAAATCGTGTAATCCAATTAAAACCGATTATAACCAAACCGTCCAACCGTTTAAAAACTTAACAAAAAGTTTTTTTTAATAAACAAAAAGTCAAAACCTAGCAAGTAACAACTACTAAGCAGCCATGTTTCTTCATTAATGATTTCCTTTTTCCAAAAAAAAAACTAATAACTTAGTAAGTAATAAGTAATAACTATTAACTAATAACTAGTATTAACGAATAGAGTAGAAAATGTGTACATAACCGTCTAACCAAAACTGTGTAAAACCGTATAGAACCATTTAACCGAAACCGTTTAAAAATCGTTTAACCGAAATCGCTTACTAAACGGTCCAGGTTTTGATTATGAGTCTGGTTACGATTTCTACCCTCAAACAGTCAAAATCGGACTGAACCGAACCGTTTAACCGAAACCGGACCAATTAACACCCTTGCCTACACCATCTTTTGAAGTTCCTTTTTCTAGTGCTGCATCATAATTAACTTTAAAGTAATCAACCGGAGGAGCTATCCAATTGGGAACATCAGGTGCACCAGGCACAGAAGATACTCGAGCACTAGAAGGTGCAGATGCTGATGTATAGCCTCCAGTATAGGGCTGCAAGTTTGGCCCTGTCGGCCCGAACCTGCCCTGAGCCCGAACAGGGCCTGGGCTAAGATTTCTAGCCTTGAGGGCGGGTTAGGGCCAGAAATTCCTGGCCCTGAGTCAGGGTCGGGTCGGGTCAGGGTTGAGACCTCGGGTCAGCCCAACCCTGATTTTGACCCTGATTTTGGCCATGAAGAAATTTCTTTATCATTAAAAAATAGAAGCTATTATTCATACAAACAAGTGCTTAGCACACTTAGCAGTTTGTGTTGTGTAAAAACCAATTACTATCAAAAGGTCTCGGGTTCAAGCCTCCTCTCTCACATATTACATAGTCTATTTTAATTTTATTATTGCAGGGCCAGGGCCAATTAAGGTGGGCTTGGGCTAGGCTTGGCCCTTCAGGGTCAGGGCGGGCCTGGGCCCAGCTAAGGGGACTCAGGGTTGGGCTAGGGTTTTAAAAAGCCCGGCCCAACCCGACCCTGTTGCAGCCCTACTCCAGTAGATACAACATGGAACTCAAGAAAGGCTCGCTTGGCCACTCTGATCACCTCTTGTGGGGTCCAATTTTTTGTGTTGAATACATAATCGTTCCTCGCTCTCCAAAGATACCAACACAAGAAAGAAGCATGGGATAGTGATTCACTTGCGACTTTCTTATTTTGGCGATATAATGAGTCCCAACTATTTAACCAATCTGAGAACTTGAGTACCTGATTTGTTGGAGGGGATATAACTTAAGGAACTACCAAACCAAGCCACCTTCGCAAATGGACACTCAAGGAGCAAGTGATCTGTAGTCTCTCTATTTGCACCACAACAACGACATGATGGATCAATAGGAACTTGCCGTGAGAGTAGTCCTTCACCCGTAGCAATGCCTTCAACACATACTCTCCAATAAAATGATATAATTTTTGGTAGAGTTTGGAGTGACCATATGCGTTTCCACATCGAATCATGAACGACTCCCATTGATGTATACTAGAGGAAGAAGGATCCGTGGTAGCTCGCTTGAGGTTTAGATTTGATAAGAGGTTGTATGCCGATTTTACAGTAAACACCCCTATTTTGGATGCACCCCAAATTTATTTATCTTCACTAGGATATAGGCTCAATTTTATTTTGAGAATTGCATCCCTATCCTCTGGATGGAAATATTGATGAAGCAAATCAACCTTCCATGATCTATTGATAGGATCAATTATATCTGAAACAAAGTGTAATGGACAAGAATTTGGTTTCGGGTGCTTCACCTTGAAATGAGGATGGTGGGCACCCAACTATCACACCAAATATTCACAAGTGATCCATTTCGATCTGCCAAAGTAATAGTAATTTCCTCCCTTCTAATAGGCTACGCCAACCCCATGAGGGCTTATTACCTAGGCAAGCCTGAAAAAAGTGAGATGTTGGAAAGTAAATAGCTTTGATATTGGCAAGGCCTCATTATCAATAGGTTCAGAAGTATATAAATGATTAAAGTGGTTACACAATGTAGCAAATACCTCATCAATAGAAGATGTCCATTGGCCAGAGGGCATTTTAAGCTTCAAGATTTTGTTACGATTCCGCCGTTGCACAGTAGAGATATGGAAGAAGGATTCATGTGTTCCTTTGCAAGTAATTCTGGATTTTTGTCTACATAACTCCTCTTCCTTTGCAAGCTCATCGTCAAGAAGCTTCTGAAGTTCAGATTCTCGTTGTTGCGAGAAGGTTTAAATAGGGAGGCCTTGAATGTGCTCCAACTCCGCCTTAAGATTCTTGATATTCTCAAAAATATTTCCAAAGACTTCTCTGTTCCATTTTTGGAAAACCCCCTGGGAATGTTTCAATTTCCTCATAATCTTCTCAGTTGCTGTCCCAGTTGGTGAAATCGACCAACCTTGCACCGCAACATTTCTACAATCACTGTGGCGTAACCACATAGACTCAAACCTGAAAGGTTTCCTGCCATGAGACTTCCCTCCTTCTATATCAATTACAATAGGGGAGTGATCAGAACTGACTGTAGGCTTCACATGTACAATAGCATTATCAAAACTTTGACGCCATTCTGGATTAGAAAGGGCACGGTCTAATCGAATTCTAATATTTGAAACACCACCACGCCTATTGTTCCATGTTTAGACTGGGCCATGGAAACCAAAGGCAATGAAATTGCATGAGTCAAGGAAATTTCTAAAGGGTACAGTATCGCGAGAACATGGTTGGGAGCCACCTGTCTTTTCATGCCATGAGAGGTAGGCATTGAAGTCACCAAAACACAACCATTTCCCAGACCGCATACCGCCAATGGAAGATATGCGATCCCAAACAAGTTGTCTTTTATGCTTTTGAGGATCACCATATACACATGTGAGGTAGAAAGGAGGATTGTCTATGGCAGTTACCTCCACATCAATAAGCCGAGAGTCAGCACACAACACATTAATAGATAAGTTCTCCTTCCATAGTAGTGCTAAGCCACCCGACACTCCAATCGGATCAACATAGACTTTATCCTTGAACCGACCATGTCTACAAATTTTGTCGATAGTTTGAGCTCGACACTTGGTTTCCATAAAAAAAAACAATGTGTGGATGCTCCAACTTGAGGAGATGAGTTAGGGAACATGATGTCGAGGGACTCCCCAGCCCTTGACAGTTCCACCCCAACAATTTCACTGCTTCCCACGGGGCTGACACCACCCAACCTCCACGGGGGTCTGTCCTAAAAAAGATAGAGATTCATGTGTTCCAGCCGCCACCATGTTATAGTCATCTGACTTATAGATCTAGCCACAAGAGATAAGTTTCATTTATTTTTTGCTATTTTATTGACTTAAAGATGGAAAAAATAACAAAAATTGAAGATCAAAGAGCATTCATGGCCGATTCAAAAAGAGTTTGCAAGAATCATCATTAATCAGATATAGGGTTGCCTAATTGCAAATCGATTTTTGAAGCCCTGCCCTACAACAGAAAAAGAGAGAGAGAGAGAGAGAGAGAGTATTCTTTCTTAAGTTTCCTAATTGTTAAAATGTTTATCAATCAATTTCCTTGCTTGATGGCCCACCTAGTCCTACCAATTAGAAGGGTACTGTGGCAGTTATGACCATTGGATCCATAGTGTCCCATGTGGGGCTGTTTTGGAGGCTAATTCGAGTTACTCCGATTGATGGCTACGAAAGTAGCTAGACAAGAATTTCCAAGATTTGATCCTAGTGAACATTAGAGCATTCGAATCGATTCAAATAATAGAGAAGGGTTAAGATTACCTTGAGATTCACAAAGGTAAACCCCGAAATGGAATGCATCACTTATACTTGTCACGGCCTGATTGAAGAACCTCCTTCAATGAAGAGACCCTGATGGAGAAGACTCTCTCTCTCGCTCTCTTATGAATTCTCAATTCATCAAAGTCGTTAGGATTTCTCATTCCATCATATTTCGAGCAGAAAGTCTTTAAAACTAACAGTTATAATTGCACCAAGTGGTATGATCTAAAAGAGTGATTTCATGACTTGTCCATTATCACATATAAGGACAATCTATGTGAAATGTAACCATTTAACACCCAATAGATAGAAATTTTCATTAGGTTTTAGTCTCTCCACATAACAGCTACATAATGGACTTACATGTATCAAAATAGGTGCAGCCAAAAACTCCAATCCATCTAACGACCAAAATTAGAGAATCTTAACTCTTAACTGGTGATTGGACATAAAATATTTTTTCAAATTCATTTAAAAATACATCCAGACTTACCATATTTAGCTCCGATTCCACTTCCACTCGCTTCCAAGCCTAATTTCAGTAACTTGGATCCGAATTTTGGTTCTCTTAAGCCCTAAGAAACTTCAACTTTGGCAATAATCCACTTGCCTACACCCCATTGACCATAACCTTGACCAAATAGTAGGCAAATACGCATGTCAATGCATAGACACCTCCATCTTCTTCCCAAAGAGGGATGAGGTGGAGGACACGTGGCGGTTCCCTACCATGTCCATTATCCTCACAGGCTCTCGCTCTCACAATCGCTCTATTTTTTTTTTTTTGGTAAGATCACAACCGCTCTATTCAAGGTCTAAATATGTGGTAAACTCCACAAGTAAACCTCGAATTCACTACTAGTCATTTCTTGCACTAATGCTTTACCCGTTCTCCTCACTGTTGCTAAAGAAACTTACTTAGGCATCGCAGAGTCCCTGTTGGAGCCACCTCCGGCCCTCTCTTATGCTTTGTGTTCCATCTTTTCAGGCCACGCAAGCCCCACGAAGGATCATCCCAGTTTTTGCAGCAATAGGTAAGCACCACGGGGATCCATCAGATTTATGATTTCATCTTTTTTTTTGTCATAAGCAAAATTCCTAGGACCCCCTCCTCTTGTATTACCTTTCCTAAGAATAGTCATATTGTTATCTCCTGAGGCCTTCCCTATGTTCTCCTGCCCCCCTCCCCCCCTAACCTTGAGTGCTTTCCTCCTTGTATGTAGCATTGTTTATTTCCTTTTGCCCTCCTTGGGGGCTTCCCTGTTTTCTTTCTCTTTTGATAATGAATATATATTCACAAAAAAATCCTATCAAAATTATTCAGCATTGTTTATTTCCTTTTGCCCTCCTTGGGGGCTTCCCTGTTTTCTTTCTCTTTTGATAATGAATATATATTCACAAAAAAATCCTATCAAAATTAGTCATTTTTCAAAATTTGTACTCAATTTCAATTATATCTCTTCTAATGTATTAGCATGCACCCCATCTATGTATACCCCATCGATTCTGACTGGACCTTAAAACTCTGTCCAATAAACTTTAAAACCCAACAAACACACCATATGCTACATGCCACAAGCCACAAGCCACAAGCCACATGCCATATGGCACATAAGAAATATTTTATATCAATTTAAAGAAAGGATTTTTTTATTGACACCTCAAAAGAGTCAAATAATTTGAAATTTGTAAATTTTCTAATGAAGATAAATACTATCATTTCACATATATACTTAAAAAATATCAATAACAATGATACAATAATAAATCATTTTTAAATTATTTAAAAAAACTCTTTTATAATTTTAAGGGAAAAAGACTTCTGTCTGGGAGTGTGGCCTACGCCAGCACTCCCATGAGTTTACCTCTCTTCTCCCCCATATGAAAAGACACATCTGCCCCTTATTTTAAAGAAGAGAGAGATAGACACATGGGAGTGCTGGTGTAGGCCACACTCCCATACACAAAACTGCTTCCTTAATTTTAAATTTTAACTTAAAAAACTTTTAAAATAAAACAAAGAAAAATTAAAAGGTATCAAGTTGTACGCCATAGACATTAGACACTCCCTTAAGCAACCATTGGATCTGCTGCACGGAATGCAAGTCCGCAACCATAAGCAATGATTCTGTAATATTTGTACTTTGGAAATCGAAATCCCATTACCGACTTCCGAGTTCTGAAGCTTCAGATTTTTGATTGGGTGTCTATGATTCAATCCAGATGAGGTAGAGAGAAAAAGCATCATATGGGTATTTTTGTCAATTGTTCACCATTGACCAAACGGCGTTTTGGGTTTTGGTTCTGTCCGATTACTCCTGCAGACAACAATCGACATGTTGTGATGGCGTGATGCAAGGTCGCAACTTGCAAATAGCAAGGGAGACAAGAAAATCTGTCAAATTCAGACATTAGATTCTGACTCGAGTAACGATCGGACCCAAATTTTGATAGCCGTTTCCGAAGGAAGAAGGAAGACGACAGTGATGGCTACCAGTGCCTCAAATGCAGAGGGTTTAGAGCTTTTGCCCTCTGCTCTTCTCGCAACGATACTGGCGAAGCTCGATGTCGCTTCGATCTGCTCCGTTGCATCCACTTGCAAGACGTTAAATGCCTGTGCATCTCAAATCCTCTCATTTCTTCCTAATTTCCATCTACTAGTAAGTAATCATAAAGCTAATTCATAAATTGCGTCTTCTGCTGGGTTTTCTACGTATTTGATTAGAGGAAAAATGATTTATGTATACAATTTATTATAGAGCACAAGAAGGAATTTTTCGTAGTTTAAATGTTTTTGATGGATCTTTGTTCCAGGACCTTGGTGCCCCAATAAATTTGCTGCGGCCTCTGTTGCCGCCGAATCCTTTCCTTCGGAGCTTAAAGATTGATTGTAGCCGGCTTGATGATTCGGCTATTGAGCATCTGATTCGGCCTTCTCTTCATGAGCTCTATCTGCACAATTGCGAGGATTTTAGTGGGAGGTTACTGTCGGAGGTGGGAGGGCGATGTAGGGATCTAAGGTTTTTGTTTTTTCTCCTTTGCTTTGCTGGATCTTCTGTTTAATTCTTTGTCGATTTTCATAATAAATATGGGTCGTTTGCTCGGTAGTCTTACTTCTATCGAAGTTTTAGCTTTTTCATAGCCAACAAATATGGATGGAGTCTGTTGGGTGGAAAGTGTATGGGTTAAGGAGTTGTGCTCTGTTTTCTGGAAAGAGGTTCCTTAGAGCAACTAAAAGATTTCATGAGCCAGATTTTGGAGGAACCAATAATGTGGGGAAGACTGTTCATCAGTGCTTTCCATTTTATCGTTCATTTAGCTCTAAAATGGAGGTTATTGTTGCATACCCTATGAGATGGGAATTGGCTAGTGAAGGTGTATCCTAGGTTACAAAGAGTGAATGATTGGGATGTGCCTAAGCCATGCTCCTTTTGATGGTCAGGGGATTACTTTTGGTTGTTATCTCTGTAAGATTCTGTTTCCAATCCTTGGTAGGCACTGGTTTATCCCCAACTCTTACTGTTTTATCTGGATTCACCATACCCCCACAAATATTTTTTTTTCTTCCGGGAAGCCTTTAGAAACTGCAAACAAGTTCCTCTTAGTTGATCACCTGATGTTTAGAGCACCAAAATGGTCCAGAGGTGCTTTTGTGCCAACAGGTTGCAAAGATGAAATTTTTTTTTGCTTGCTCATTGCTCTTTCTTTCAGGAGAACCAGTCTTTGCTCTTTGCTGATTTGGGGTGTTGTAGGTTTCTTTATGATGATCTTTTTGGGCTCATAGACTGCTGGGCTCAGTTGGAAGAGAGAAGGTCTTGCATATCTAGCACTGCTTCTATTCACGGTTGATTTGAAAGGAAAGAGTGGAGTCTTAGGATGGCTACAGCTCAAGTTCCAAGCTGGTAGACCACATACTCAGTTCCATACTTCTCTAGTCTCCACTTTGATGGAGTTTGGGGAATTGGGTGTAGTATTTTCCAGGGAAAGCAGGAGTAGATCCTCTGTTGATGGAATTAGTGTATAAGTTTGGCTTTGCTGATCATACATCTTGTTTATGGGCTTTATTTTCTTTGGGTGTCAGCTACCCTTTTGATTTTACCTTACGTGTCTAAAGTCTAAAATAACAAGTTGGAAATACTAGTATTTTTTTTATGGATTAGAAATTGATCCGTGAAAAATATTAAAAGAAAAAGAATTTCATATTGGGTTATCAATAAACACGTAGAAATCGGATGACACATTGTAAGTTATCTTGTTTGTTCCTTCTGAATAAGTTTTTGCTGACTTGACTAATTGTAGTGTTCACTCCTATTTAAGTTTTTTTTGGAAATATTACTTCATTCCAGGTCTCTCTACTTGGGTTCGGTGGCTGAAAAAAGAGGGCGGGCAATCCATACTTCTGATCTGGAGGAATTGCTCAGTGGTTGCGCTCAGTTGGAAGTAAGGATGGAACCTTAAAAGTTATCACAAACTAATAATTTTATACCTTAAGTGTTGCTATTGGTGTTGTTTGATAATGAAGGGCAGAGATTCATCATTTATACCTTGAAAGGGTGTCAACTCCATGTGCGAGCGTGCAGGGGGGTGGGATGGGGTTGCTTTGAGTTATTTTCTGCCTATGTTACCCCGGATTCGTGGGTTGCCCTGTGAACTGTGTATCCTTCTGTGTGGATACGGATTTGGCCATGGGTACGCCACCGACTTGTGCCTCTCCCAAGTCCTCCCAAATCTCGATCCTTATAGGGGGGGGGGGGGGAAAGGAAAAGGATAAGGGGGGAATAAAAAAGCCTAAGACCAAAGAAGAAAGAGAAAGAAAGAGAAGTAGGAGGAGGCACGTGACTGAGAAGAGGGGAAGAAGAATAAAGAGGGTGAGAGGGGAGAGGGAGGAGTGACTGACACTCCATATTTATGTGGCAGATCTGGATACCTTCAGCTGCAACTAATATTATTCTAGATTAGTAGGAGACCAACTAGAAGCCAATAACCAGGATCTGCTATGAACTAGGTAAATCGGCTAGGTCAAAATATGTGTAAATTGTGAAATTAGGGTTAGGGTTTGATGGGACCTAGGGTTTAAAGGTAGGGTTAGGTCAAGTTGATGTAGGGGAGTCTATCAGTGAAGGTCTTGGTAAGTTGTAATAGGTTTAAGAGTGTAAAGTTGGATTGGCAGCAATTTAAGTTTAGGGTTTTGGGGTTTTGAAATGTGGAAGATGGATTTGTTTTAGGGTTTATGATGGTCAAATGATGGAACCACTTGGATCGAGTTTTCCTTAATATGAGAGGAGAATTCTATCAAAGTTTGGTGTGATTTGGCACGCTGGTTTGATCTGGGCAGAATTTGGGTCTTGAAAAAATTGAAAACAAAAGGGGGAATCTTAGGGTTTGGGTGTATGGAAGGTTAGAAGAATGGTAGGGGTTGGGGATGATTCAAACTTACTATAGTTGCAGAATTCTCTTGGCAGCTGCTTGTTTGATTGTCTTGAATAAAAATCAAAACATGAACTAAAACTTGAGTAGGAGTTTCAAAGAACCACCCGGGCTTCACACCGCAAGGTGTCGATTGGATCAAACACCAATCCCACCAGCCTTGATCACACACAAGACAAAAATCTTCAATGGAGATGAAGAGTAGCAAAAAGTTTTTCATTAATCAAAATTCGTATTCAATACTTGCCCCCCTTACAACCTTATATAAAAGACCCAAAAATAGACTCCTACACTAAAAAGAAAAGGCCTAAAACAGTCCTTAACCTATTAGGTAATTTAAACTGACTAGGAAACTGAAAGGCTCAAAACAGAGTCCTGACCAGCCCAACTAAACATTTTGATGTAGATTCAAGCCTTCTCGAATTGAGGAAGCCACCCTAAACCTAGAGTTTTAGTAGGAGCCTTAGGATAGTTTATTTCAGTTCTATACTTAGTTGTTTTAGCAGCCTTAAGGACTTAATCCTATTGCCTGAGATTGTTTTATTCTTATTGGTTCCTAGGGTATCTTTTATTTAAGTTGTTTTAAGTTGTCTTAAGTTATTAGGGGTAGATGAGTCTTTTCCTTTTAAGTTTAAGTTATTTTAATCTAGCTACTCCCATCCACGATTGATGGAGAGTTTGAATTGTATTCTGTTTTGGCCCTTAGGCCCTTATTAATAAGAGAATCGTGGGAGAGGCTCCCCCACAGTTTATTTTGAAAAAATATTTCGTTGCTTTGCAGCCATTGCTCCCTTTGTGTGAGTGTTGCCTTGTGGATCTCAAGGTGCTAGGGTGAGTGGGCTCTCACGACTCCTTGCGTCTGTCCAGTACCGGAGGTTCTTCTTCTTCTTCATTCAAGCTTCTTCAAGCTATTGTTGCTGCAGATCTACAAAACCCAGTGAGTATTTTATAGTTTCTGCTATTTAACAATCTTCTTCTTCTTCCTCTAGCTTACCCTAATCGACCCCCATAACCCTAACTCCATGTAGAGTCTGTCCAGCCCAAATTTCATAGTCAAGCCCTTTAAAACTTTAAACACAACCCCCTCACAGCAGATCCTCCACTCGACTGCCATCTCAGCCCCAACTTACAACTCTAAACCCTAATCCCCTCATCCCTTTAAAACCCCAAAACCCTAGGATTCCCAGATCAGTCACTTCTGCCCATCAATTCCCCTCCATATTCTGATCGAGTGTTCTTCCCCCTCATTGGAAAACTCGACCAGAAACCTGAGTCCAAACTCCCATCTTAAAACCCTAGTTTCAGCCTAGAATCTAAAACCTAAAACCCAAAACCCAAAACCCTAACCCTAATTCTGCAGATTTTTCAAACTAAACCAAATCCTATTATTTTTATCCTATAATAACCCCATAGACCTGCATATTAAAACTATATAAGACCAGTCCCAAATTCCCCTCCTAAACCCTAGAATTAACCTAAGTCCTAGTGCTGTCCATTCGAACCAGCAACCCCTTTGGCTGTTTGGTCCTATTGTTTGGCTCCTAGTAGGTCTCCTACCTATCTAGGACTACATTAATTGGTATTAGAGCCATGGCTGAACATGGCATCCTTGCTGTGGACCCCACACAGCCACCCCCACCCCCACCCGATCCCCTTGCTGCAATGTTACAGAAAATTTCAACAGAACAGCAAGCTCTTAGAGATCGAATGTTGGTAATGGAACAAAGGCAGACTGTGCCTCTTGTAGACAACCCTCTGTATGTAGAGGAGGATAGGTTTCAAGTTCACTCTGAAGTTCATGGAACTCTGGGAAGGAACCGACATCACAGAGATCATTCCAGAGGACATGGAGACTACAGAGATCACTCCAGGAACCGTGGAGATCACAGGGATAGAAGAAGACATAACAGAGGTGGTTACAGAGAAGATAGGGACAGAATTAGAGAAGAACCTCGAAGACCTAACTTTGAGGAGTACATGAGGTCCTATTTCACTGCTGATGAAGCCACTAATAAGAGGTATGATATGCAAAAGGTCAAACTCGAGCTGAAGGAGTTTGATGGGAACCGTGATCCCTAGGTGTTCTATGACTGGCTTGCTGCCCTAGATGATTATTTTGACTGGTATGACTTCCCTGAAGATCGAAAGATGAGACTGGCAGTCTAGCACGTACCAAGTTGATTGGCCCTGCCCGAGAATGGTGGCGAAAGACAGAGAGAGACATGGAACGCGAAGGTGATGCACCTACTAATTGGGAGGACATGAGGTATGACTTGAAGGAGAAATATTTGCCCAAACATTACAAAGCTCAAATGCAAGATCAACTCAACTCCCTACGACAAGGGACTATGACTGTAGCTGAGTACATGCAGCAGTTCGATGCTCTTTCTTCTCGTACTGACACCAGAGAAAGTGATACTCAGATGTTGTCTCGGTTTCGACTGGGATTAAGGGATGACATTATCAGAGGTATTGGAGTAACTGATGTCAGAGATGTGCGGGACTGTTTTGAGAAGGCATTAAAGGCTGAAGAGTTATTGAATAGAAGAGTCGGTTCCTCCACTGAAGATACCAAAGCCTCTTTTCCAGCCCCCAAGTCTACCAACACTACTGCTGGCCCTACACGATCAAGCTATTCAAATGGCAGTACTTCTCGTCCTATAGCTTCCTCACGTGTGGACAACAAGGGCAAAGCCCCTATGGTCAGCAATGACCCCCGCAGGTGTTATCACTGCAATGAATTAGGCCACCATGCCAAGGAATGCCCACAAAAACATAAACCTGTTAATGTGGCTGAAAAGGAAGAGAAGAACTCTGATGATGAGCATGATATATATGCATTACCCCTTGATGATGATGAAGACTTAGATGGTTACTTTGAAGATTTGGGTGGTGATGTTCGAGGCGTTCATATTATTACTCCAGTCTTCATGGATGACGTGGCTGAATGTGAAGAGGTAATTGGGAGCATTTCTCAAGAAGACAATGACGATCAAGTTGCTGCTCTTGAAGAGGTGGAGCTCGATGAGAAGGGTGTTAACATTGAAGACCCTATAGAGGTTGAACACATAGACTTTGTGATGCCCCCTTGGTTCTTTGAAGAAAAGGCTCCACGACTTGAAGACTATATTCCTACTGTTCTAGCCTCAACAGAATTCTGCCCGGGAAGTGTTAAAGCTACTGCCCACATGTTGCTTCCCCCTCTTCGTCACAAAGTTCGTGGACGGGTTTCTTCCAAACAACATAGCACTTGGACTCCTACTCATGATGTCAAGAAGCTCAGCTCCAAGTTGCAAGAGTGTTGCATGGATTTCACCCATTCATCGGAGATGAATTTTTCTAAATCGGGGAGAGTTGATGTAGATCCAAGCCTCCTGGAATTGAGGAAGCCACCCTAAACCTAGGGTTTTAGTAGGAGCCTTAGGATAGTTTATTTCAGTTCTATATGCCTTAAGGACTTAATCCAATTGGCTGAGATTGTTTTATTCTTATTGGTTCCTAGGGTATCTTTTATTTAAGTTGTTTTAAGTTCTCTTTAGTTATTAGGGGTAGATGAGTCTTTTTCTTTAAAGTTTAAGTTATTTTAATCTAGCTACTCCCATCCACGATTGATGAAGGAGAGTTTGAATTGTATTCTGTTTTGGCCCTTAGGCCCTTATTAATAAGAGAATCGTGAGAGAGGCTCCCCCACAGTTTATTTTGAAAAAATATTTCGTTGCTTTGCTGCCATTGCTCCCTTTGTGTGAGTGTTGCCTTGTGGATCTCAAGGTGCTAGGGTGAGTGGACTCTCACGACTCCTTGCATCTGTCCAGTACCGGGAGGTTCTTCTTCTTCTTCATTCAAGCTTCTTCAAGCTATTGTTGCTGCAGATCTACAAAACCCAGTGAGTATTTTATAGTTTCTGCTATTTAACAATCTTCTTCTTCTTCCTCCAGCTTACCCTAATCGACCCCCATAACCCTAACTCCATGTAGAGTCTGTCCAGCCCAAATTTCACAGTCAAGCCCTTTAAAACTTTAAACACAACCCCCTCACAGCAGACCCTCCACTCGACTGCCATCTCAGCCCTAACTTACAACTCTAAACCCTAATCCTCTCATCCCTCTAAAACCCCAAAACCCTAGGATTCCCAGATCAGTCACTTCTGCCCATCAATTCCCCTCCATATTCTGATCGAGTGTTCTTCCCCTGATTGGAAAACTCGACCAGAAACCTGAGTCCAAACTTCCATCTTAAAACCCTAGTTTCAGCCTAGAATCTAAAACCTAAAACCCGAAACCCTAACCCTAATTCTGCAGATTTTTCAAACTTAACCAAATCCTATTATTTTTATCCCATAATAACCCCCTAGACCTGCATATTAAAACTATATAAGACCCATTCCCAAATTCCCCGCCTAAACCTAGAATTAACCTAAGTCCTAGTGCTGTCCATTCGAACCAGCAACCCCTTTGGCTGTTTGGTCCTGTTGTTTGGCTCCTAGTAGGTCTCCTACCTATCTTGGACTACATTACATTTAAAAGAAAAACTACTAAAATCACTTAAATTGAACCACTAGTTCAAACAGTTTTGGACCGGTTCAATTTAAAACACTAAAACATGAAATTATACTAAGTATAGAAGCTAATCCCGTATGCAACCTAATTACCCATACTTTAGGTCCATAAAAGTGACCTATTATATTGAAAACCCATGGGATCAAAGGCCCAACATGTATACCCAACCCTAGACTTATTCCTAAGCAAAGAAGCCTAGTTTGGTGATAAATCTGCATTAGCAACTGAGTAACTTAGTAACACCAGCTGTATTAAACTGAATTTAGGTAAATTGGGTTTCCCTTCAGCTGACGAGTGCAGAAAATATGATTCTTGAATTATGTCAATCGATTGGAAAAGAAAAAAAAAGATGAAAAGAGACAAGGTAACTTGTGGATATGCCAACTTTAAATGTGTCTAGAGCTCTTAAAAGGATAAAAAGAGTGTTAAACTAACTTTCAAGAAGACTTGGGTGTAATTTTCATCTGTTATCTAATTATGGCTTATGTCTACTTCTTGATAAGGTCCTTCTACCTTGTATGAAATTTCACCCAACATATCAAATTGATTTGACTTTCTAACATTGATGTGTTGGCTTGTTCAAAGACTGTTTGGACTGTCTAGTTGTACTTCCAGACTGGACAGGCAGACTGTTGGACCACGGATCATGCTTTTCTGGAATAACTATATAAAGTTTAGAAACTAACTAGCCAAACAAGTTCAGCAAGGATTGAGCCTTGTGAGAGATAGGAAAAAACCTTACCACCAGTACACAGGCTTGCTTGCTGTGTAATAGCAATTTACGTGCTATATTTATTTTGGACTATTTTGTTTTTTGGTCACAGCTAGACCATTTGGACTGGATAATCGGACCATTGAACTGTCAAACCACCAGCCTAAATGGTTCAACCTTCAGTTCAATTTTTCTAACATTGCTCCTCTAAGGATTTGTTATGCCGGTGTTTATATTTGTCTTCAACTAATATGGATACTTTCTGTTGTTTTAACATCATATAACCTGCTTACCCCACCCCCCTCCCCTCAAAAAAAATGAAAAAAAGAAAAGAATTAATTGGGGCGGGGGGGGGGGGGGGGGATCAGGTAACATAGCTGTAGGTTCTCTGTGATGTTGGAAAGGAACCTTTTTGCAGTTTGACTGATACATATATATGTTTTTGCAGTCACTGAGCCTAATGTTTGATGTCTCGATCTTCCTCCTCCATAATTTTGCTCAAGTGTGGGCGACAGCTTCAGCCAAACTAGCTGCTCTTGAGATTGGTTACATTTCTTCAGTTATGGTGACTGAACTGCTTAGTCCAACCTTGGGACCACAGCAACCTCCTAGTCATATGCGACCGTTGGTGTTCCCACATATTCAGAGATTGTCTCTATCAGTAGACTATATCACCGACACTTTGGTTGGTACGATTTCTAAAGGTCTCATGTCCTTGACCCATTTGGATCTTCGAGATGCACCCATTATAGAGCCATCGCTGTCGTTTGACCTCACCAACCCCGGTCTTCAACAGGTCAATCAGCATGGGAAATTGAAGTACCTATCACTAATCCGAAGCCAAGAATTCCTCCAAACATACTTCAGACGAGTTAATGATCTCGGTATCCTCTTGATGGCAGACAAGTGCTCAAATATGGAAAGTATCTCTCTTGGAGGCTTTTGTCGTGTTACAGATACAGGTTTCAGGGCGATCTTACATTCTTGCTCTAGCCTACAAAAGCTTAGGGTGTCTCATGGGACCCAGCTGACAGATCTGGTGTTTCATGACATCTCTGCTACTTCGCTTTCTCTGACAAATGTAAGCTTGACATGGTGTTATCTGTTGACCAATCGTGCGATTGTGCATTTGGTGACAAACTTGGATCTCAGGTATCTGGACTTGAGAGATTGCCGGAACCTTGGGGATGAGGCCCTGCTAGCCATTGGCACGCTACCTAAGCTGAAGACTCTGCTGTTGGATGGCTGTGACATCAGTGACATGGGATTATTGTACTTGAGACATGGTGTGATGAGGTCGTTGGCTTCATTGTCTGTTCGAGGTTGCAAGAGACTTACAGACAAATGCATCTCTGCTATATTTGATGACTCTTCTGGGAAGCATTTGCAAGATTTGGATCTCTCAAACCTTCCAAATCTCTCTGACAATGGGATTCTATTACTGGCTAAAAGTCGTGTTCCACTCACGGAACTCCGCATGCGAGAGTGTCCACTTATAGGTGACACATCTATCATGGCATTAGCTTCAATGCAGGTTGATGAGGGTGGGTGGCATGGAAGCACCTTGCGGTTGTTGGATCTTTACGACTGCGGGCACATTACATCGCTTTCATTTCGATGGTTCAAGAGGCCATACTTTCCAAGGTTAAGATTTTTGGGGGTAACGAGGAGCGTGAACAGAGATATGGTAGATGCTCTGGGACGGAACCGGCCATTTTTGCACGTGGCATGCCAGGGGGAGGAGCTGGGAACTGGTCATTGGGATTCAGATGCTTTGTATGGTCAAGATCAAGAAGAAGTGGATGAACTTGAGCAGTGGCTTCTGGAAGGGGAAACTGAGAGTGATGATGGAGAGATAGGAGAGGGTGGGAGTGAGGAAGATATGGAAGTTTAGATTGTAAGAAGAATAGTTGTCTTCACTCTCCACCACTAATTGCTTGTTGGGGGCAGGGTTCCGTCACACCATGAACTAGAAGGCTGGTGTCATGCTCTCAACTACTACCATAAAGCAATTTGTTTGGTGCCCAAATTTGGTAAATATGTTATCCATATCGTCAACTAAGCAAGGACGAAATTTCAGACAACCTTACATCGCCTTGTGTCATATAGATGTTTTAAGAAGATTGAAAAATCTAGAAAACTAACTTGAAGAACTCAAAAAGAACCATTGAAAAGTCAAGGGGGGACTGCCCGTACAATTGACATGGCCCGCAACTTTGACAAGTGGCCAATCAAGGGAGTACCAAATCTATCCGACAGAATGCTTACTGAATCTTCATTTCTTCTGGCTGAAGGGTCCTGGTGTGACGGAAGCATTTTCCCTAACTGATATGGGTTTGTATTACTTGTATTATTGGTCAGTCTAGATTAAAACTCAGCTATTTCCATTGAGTTATGATTTGTTTTGTTTATTAGCTAGAGCTACAGTTGTATTGAATGATATCTAGGGCCAAGCATTGTGCTGTGTCTGTAGGGATTTATTTTCATTGGTCAATATTTTAGGTGATCTCGGGTTTCTGATTTGATTGATTCAATGCTTTAATAGTTAATAGCATGAATGATCCTCCTGGAAGTTAACAAGGCATTTTCTTTGGCAGAATGGCAGATAACAAGGATATTAGTGGATTCTTGCCAATCAAGTAGGCAATAATTTCACCAGCACCATAAAAATGCAAGGTTTAGGTTATTCAGAGCTAGTCATTATGGTAGATCACAGTCAATGCTGGAATGAAATTCCCATTCATGCTTGATAGCATGAATGATCCAATCCTAAAGTTGTTCCTGGTGTAGTTCGCTGTCCAATGGAGATTCATCATATGAGGTAAGTTGTATGGATTCTGAATGATAGTTTGCTTGGATCAAAAGCAGGGGACCTATGTAGGACACTTGACCATACCGAATGAGGGGAAAGGGCATGAGGGGCACTAAGGACAATGCATGGGGTGGGTAGACATTACAAATTTGCAAGGTGATCTAACCGATGCCTTGTTACTGCCTGTTTCAGAGTGACTCATCCCACTGTCCTCCATGAGGTGCTAGAGGTCTGTTCCGGGGAATGCTGGGAGTGCTATGTGCTTATTTCTGCTGAAGTAGGCTCGCACCCAGTTTTAGAGCTGGGAAGTGGAAATTCAATTGCCTCAAAAAATATGAAATGTGGAAGGTGGCCAGTCCAGTGCACTGGTAAAAGGACTAAGGACCACGGCTAGTAGTTGCCAGGTATTGGGATTAAATCCTACCTGTAGATGTACATAGGGGGATTGGGTTGGGGGAGGGGGTTAAGGGGAAGGGGTGTCAAGTCCGAAGTGGTTAGACCGACCGAAACTGTTTGGAAAATCCGAATTGAAATGAAACCACACTCTTAACAGTTGGTTTTTCTAGAAACGGTAGAAACTGGATTGACCAAAACCAAAAATCAAACTGAATCACTAAAATTAAAAAAAAAACCATAAATTTTTATGAAAAAAAGCTTTCTTCATTATACTTTTTGGGAAGACGTTCTCTGCATGGAACGCAGGGGCTATGCAATACGCACCAGCCAATGAGAGTGCACACGGCAGAATTTCCGCCACATGAGGGGTATGTCAGTCATTCTGTCACCCACTGTGCGTGGGCATGGTCCTTGCATCCCACACAAGAAACTTTTCCCATACTTTTTATATAAATATATGGAAAATTGAATTGGACTAAAATCAGCAGAGGATCGATGAACCCGTTCAGGAAAACAATTGAAAATCACAATCCTCGAATTGGACCCAAATCAAACTTCACCCTAATGGTTCGGTTTTGTTTTGGCCTACTACTTTGCCTAAAATTAATTGAGCCAGACTGCAATAGGCCCCGGTGAAATATATAAGCAAGCAAAAATAAAAGTCCGTAAAGTGAATCAGGGAAGCTAGGATATTGGATGGATGACTCAAAAACACAGTCGAAACCATCGGAAATTAAGCCAAATGTTTTTCTCATAAACAAATTTGAAGATCCAATGGCGCAATAGGTGATCGACCATATGTTACAAGTTCTGAAGTGAGTATTGGCATCAATCAGTAGCAAGAGGAGCAAGAGTCAATTGAACAAGTGGAGTAGGCTGAGGTGGCACAAGTTGTTAGAAGAAGGAAGCCACTTGGTTGACTCCAAGATTATGTCAGCCGTTGAGAGGTTATAAACCTGTTACATATTGTTGGGGCAACATTATACATGTGTTAGCTGTAGTTGAAACCTCTGTAACTGAGTTAGTTGTAGCTGAATTCTTGTACGCTATAAGTAGCATTATGCAAATTGGGATTAAAAAGAAGAAAGAATTCATTTGTTCCTCTCTTTGCCTGAATTTTGATGTCTATCTCTCTCTCTCTAGGAGTTGAATTCCGATTCAAGTATTCTCTGTAATTTTGTTCTTAACATTGGTGCTTTCATTCTCCTTTAATGGCAAACGACGCTAATTCACAAAAAATGGCGGACAATGTCTGTTCATTGCTTGATTTCAAGAAAGCTATAGTCACAATTGGTATTTCCGCAGCAAAGCAGTAAGGAAATCAACAAGAATCTGCAGCAGTTCATGGCCACAATGGAGCCTCGCTTCAATGATCTTCAACACAATCAAGCATACCTCTCCGATCCAACGGGGGTTCTTCCTTCACAGACTCTATCAACGATTTGTGTGGATGTACCACGCTTTGATGTTTCTAATCCTGTAGATTGGGTCTTCAAAGCTGAACAATTCTTCAGCTATCATAACACACCAGAGCACCAGAGATTGGTTATATATTGCTTCATTTCATATGGATGGAGTTGCTTCTTCTTGGTTCCAATGGATGCATAACAATAACTTGTTAGGCAATTGGCGACCCTTCTTGGAGGCCATGCTCAGGAGATCTTGACTGACTACTTTTGATGATTATTGAGGGGCATTGGCTAAGCTTCAACAAACAGGAGGTGTTGCTGAATATCAAGCTCAGTTTGACCAGTTATCTAACAAGGTAACAGGTCTTTCAGAGCAATTTCTTTTGAGTTTCTTCGTTTCTGGTTTAAAACTAGAGCTTAAGCGGGAATTGTTAATTGCCCAACCTCAACATCTTCTTCAAGCCATGGCAATGGCACATATGCACGAGGAAAAGTACACAGATTTACATTCCTAATGGCCTAAGGCTAATACTACCTCAGGACTGCTTAAACCTCCATCCAATTTACCTCCTATTTTACCAACACCTGCCACTGCTACTCAACCTCAGATTCCA
Organism: Telopea speciosissima; assembly: GCF_018873765.1. NCBI lineage: Eukaryota > Viridiplantae > Streptophyta > Magnoliopsida > Proteales > Proteaceae > Telopea > Telopea speciosissima. The sequence goes on along the minus strand of NC_057920.1, from coordinate 23,501,241 downwards.
GTTCGAAGGCTAACTCCAATTGAGATGCGATCCTGCAGGGAAAAGGGTTTGTGTTTTAATTGTGATGAAAGATATATTCCCGGTCATAAATGCAAGACTAGATTTTTATTGCTGATGACAGACGATGAGGAACCACAAGGGCAGATTGAGGTGTTTGAAGAAACTATGGGAGGCACATCTGAAGTCAATTTGCATGCTTTATAAGGTAAATTTGCTCCTTCTACAATAAGACTGACTGGTTTATATGCAAGCAAACAATTGCAAGTGCTTATTGATAGTGGAAGCACCCACAATTTTGCACAAGAAAGGGTAGCTCAACTGCTACAGTTTCATATTGTTCTTATGAAAGAATTTAAGGTGCTTATGGTAATGGTGATTAACTTTTGTGTTCCAAGAATTGTGTGCCAATAGCTATTCAGTTGCAGGGGCATTTTTTTTTTTCTATCGAACTCATCTTATTACCTATTGAGGGAGCAAAGATAGTCCTTGAAATTCAAGGGCTAGAAAAATTGGATCCTATCCTAACTTATTACTAGCATTTAACAATGAATTTTGAATGGGAAGATCAAAAGATTCAACTTAAAAGGAGAACTGACCGGAAGAGATGACCCAATTTCTCATCATCGGTTGGCTAAATTAGCTTCTTGTAGCACGGTGGCATCATTTTATCATTTCAAGATGATGAGTATGACCGAGGGCAATAGCACATCTAAAGACGAACAACATCCTCAACCTATTGTTGTAGTATTGGCAAATTTCTCTGCTCTTTTTCAAGAACCATCCACACTTCCCACCTTTACGTCAATTTGAACATAGAATCCATTTAATGCCTGGGTTTAATCTTGTCAATGTTAGGCCTTACAGGTATCCTCAATTTCAGAAAGGGGAGATTGAAGTTCTGTTGCAGCAGATGTTGGATAGTGGTGTTAGGAATTTTTCAAATTGCGACATGTGGGCTTAATTAATTATCGGATCGATCATTGATGGGGATCAAGAAATACAAAGGGCTGACGTGGCTTGCTACTATTTTATTGAGATGGACCGGACCGGCCTAGCCTGGTCCATTGTGCAAGTGGGTTAGGGTATTGGGGAGTATTATAAATACTAATGATGGGGTCCCTGCAGTCACTATACTATTCTCTTTTCTCTTTTCTCCACAAGAAAGGGAATTCTGTGGGAGAGTCTAGGAGGCTGTAGAAGATCGTCATCGCAGTTGTCCAAGATTATTCGAGGACTTGCATTCATTATTTGACGGATCGTTGCTGCTATTGGGTGCGTTCTTATCTGTTCTTCATCAGCATACATGGGTGCCAGGTACACTTTATTTCCCTAGTATTTTTTATTCAATCGTGTTCTAGATCCACTGTATGGGGATGGATTCGGGTTTGACAAAACCCTTGATCGATCTAACAAGTGGCATCAGAGCCTACCATACAGACCTAGGATCGATTGATTGTCAGTTTAAGAAACTGAATCGAGGTTTTTTACGGCAAAAATAGGGATTTTTTATCGAATTTTTGGTAAAACCGTACGTTTTGGCCGCTGTCAGTTTTTTCCACCGGCAAAAATCAAATATTTTTATATGGGTGCGAAAGGCTCGGAGAGATGAGAATTTTGGTGGGTGGATTGTCACCGCCGGCGGCCAGACGCGTCGGTCGAAGCCGCGAGTGAGATCCACGCACCGGCGGCGGTTATTTCAAAAAAAAAAAAGCAAGAAAAAAAAGGGAAAATGGCCAGAAAACTTCAAATGGACTGTGTGGGTTCGTTTGGATGAATTTTGAGACGTGGTTTTTTCTAGTGTCTGTTTTTTCATGCTTTTCGTTTTGATATGCAATTCGGCATATCTTGGATAAACAGAGACTACAGTTTTGGTAGTTTTTGCGTTTTCCAATTGTTTTGGGAACCAAATCAACTGTTTGTTTTTCCGAACTATTCTAGAACGTTTTTATTGTTCCAGAAGCTGTTTTTTCTATTTTGGAATGCCGTTTTAATTGGATTCTGTCTTGGGATGCTCCATTTTACTTGTGTTTTCCAAGGTCGACGTTTGGGTATCCTGTTTGAATATTTTTATTGAATTTATGAGACCTGTTACTGATGATTGTGTCACCTTCGAGTGACGTATGGGCGAGTGGAGCATCTGATTGGGCTCTGATTAGGGCTTGTTTCGTTCGTAATTTTAAGACCTACCTACTGGTACCTGGTTTTGGGACGTTTCATACTGTCAGGGATCTGTTTTGAACGATTATGCTACTTTGAGCATATTTGGACTATTTTGGGTTGACCGTTGCCACTTGAATGTGCATATCACAACACATCATGGACGATCAATGTGTTTACTTTCACATATATTGCTGCATATCAGGTTGAAAAATTATGAGATGGTAAAATGGTGATCCACCAAAGTGGCCCATTGAATCCTTTTATGGTTCTGTTAAGGCAGCGGAATAGGTGACATTAGCCCAAAGACGATGTTACCAAAGATTGACGAGGTGATATGCACATAGGTTGGAAGGGATAGTGGTCTAAGGATTCCAATTGCCCAAAGGTGCTAGGATTTCTGAAAACTACTAATCTTTTCATGGAAAGACAGTGTGTCCATCCAAAGATAGTGTACTCAAAGAATTTGGGATGCGTGGCCTAGGGGTTTTCTTACCGCCCAAAGGTGGAGGAAATTTTTTGAAAGTCATCGATATCTCTCGGTAATTGCAGTACGATAAAATATTATGATATTGAGGTGCATAACCTAGGGGTTTCTCTATCACCCACAGGTGGAGGGAGATTTCTGAAAATTATTGTTATCTCGCGGTACTTGCGGTACGATAAAGACGTATGCATTTGACCCGAAAGGACAAGAATGTAATATTGTGAAGAAGTATTATTGATTGATATTTATCATTTAGATTGTATGCATACATGTATTTGGTGTATTGATGATAAATGTATAGAACCACTGCTTTTATGATGATATGTTGATACATGGTTGAATGATGAATGGACACGCGATGGTTAAAGAACATGTTGATTTATGAGATATAGAAACCTTTAATATTGTGATGTTTTGTTTCTATATGTTGATGGAAAAATTATGTTATTGACGAATGACGACTTATTATGGTAGATGAAATAATAAGTGAATAATTATGGTAACTGATGGTTAACCAATGCGCATAATGAACCATGAACGAAATGATCCATCAATAAGAATTAAAATGATGAAAGATTATGTTAAAATTAATTTGTAACCTATAGGGTATAACCGGCCTTGAGCCATTTGACGGAAGCTACTTCGGTGGCATGGATTGAAAGTATATTAATAATGTGGAATGATGAGGCTAAACACTGAAATAGAACAAGGAATCATGAAAAGAATGACTGAGCGAATTAAAAATCATGAAGAACATAATCAAGAAATTGATGCACTTAACAAACTACAATTATACCCTTGAAAGAATTGATATCTAATTATGCACAAGAAAGAAAGAAAGAGTATTGAGAATGGTAACTAACTGAGAACAAAAGAAGTAATCAGTAGTTTGATGGTTTTGATTGCTTTGTGTAGAATTTGTGGTTTGAATTTTTACTTTCAAACTTGGTCGATTTAGTTTGTTTGATTCTCTTGATCAGTGGGAGTACTTCTTTATACGATTGATCTGTTTGTGGATTGTGAGTTCTTCTCATTTTGATTGATATGACTGTTGAGTGAGAGAACTTAAAGATATATGTTTCGTTTTGATTATGATGTTTATGCTTGATGTGATGAATAGCATTTGCATGCATGTATATGATTGATATGTTATAGGCCATTTTGGTCTAAGGATGTTCGATTGGCGACGAGCCAAGTCGTTCGACTATTTCTAGCCATGGATGTTCGATTGGTGATAAACCAAGTCGTTCGATTACCAACGAATATGTCGATGTTTAAAGGTAATCCACGTACGATGCTCATGATACGTTCGAGGACCCACAAGGAATGATGACGATATTTATGTGATCACAGACGTGTACGACATTTCTTGTACAAAATTATCTCAAGGCGGTTCATGTTAGTAAGTAAATCTTTGTTTGTAGCTGACAGAAAGTGATATGTCGTATGTTGAGGTATATTTTCTACTGTTGCTCGACATCGATATATTTGCTAACTGGATCAAGGTTTAGTAGCATTATTGTTGTATTGAGATTCCATGGCCACATCTGATAATGATGACCTTATAATTAATTTAGCCCAAATGGGAGATTGTTAGAAATTTTCCAAATTACGACGTGTGGGTTTAATTAATTAGTGGGTCGATCATTGATGGGGATCAAGAAATATGAAGGGTTGACGTGGCTTGCTAATGTTTTATTGAGATAGATCGGACCGGCCTGACCCATTGTGGAAGTGGGTTAGGGTTTTGGGGAGTATTATAAATACTAATGATGGGGTCCCTACAGTCACTATACTATTCTCTTTTCTCTTTTCTCCACAAGAAAGGGAACTCTGTGGGAGAGTCTAGGAGACTGTAGAAGATCTCCATCGCGGTTGTCCGAGATTATTCGAGGACTTGCATTCATTATCTGATGGATAGTTGCTCTTATTGGGTGCGTTCTTATATGTTCTTCATCAGCATACGTGGGTGCCAGGTACACTTTATTTTCCTACTATTTTTTATTCAATCGTGTTCTAAATCACTGTATGGGGATGGATTCGGGTTTGACAAAACCCTTGATCGATCTAAGAAGTGGCATTATCCGAATCTCCTAAAGTCCATTTTCTTCTCCAGTACTTTTGGTGAAAAAGAACGAATCTTGGCGCTTATGTGTTGATTACATAGCTCTTAATGCCATCACTATAAAATATAAGTTTCCTATTCCCACAATAGATGAATTGCTCAATAAACTTCATAGAGCTATTGTATTTTTGAAAATCGATCTCAGATCGAGGTATCATCATATTAAAGTTGCTGAGGAAGATATCCATAAGAAGGCATTTAGAACACATGAGGGACATTATGAGTTTTTGGTAATGCCATTCCATTCAGCCTTACAAATTCTCCTCCAACATTTCAAGCCGAGATGAATGCAGTGTTCAAACCTTTTCTTCGAAAGTTTGTGGTGGTTTTCTCTGATGATATACTTATCTTTAATAAATCTGTGACTGAACATGTTGCTCATTTGAGAGAGATGCTGCAACTAGGCCACATTGTTTCGGCTAAGGGAGTGGAGCCAGACCCACATACGATTCAATGTATGGTTTAGTGGCCTTTACTTGGAAATATCAAAGCTTTGAGAGGCTTTCTAGGCATCACAGGTTATTATCGAAAATTTGTAAGAAATAATGCTAGGATTGCAACTCCTTTAACAAATTTATTGAAGTATAACTCTTTTGTTTGGATTGATGTTGCTACCGAGACATTTAATCTCCTTAAGCAGGCCATGGTTACTCTATATGTTCTGGCTCTTCCTGATTTTTCCCTGATGTTTGCTTTGGAAACTGATGAATCCTTTGTAGGAGTTGGAGCAGTGCTCATGCAGGTTAATCACCCCATTGCTTACTTTAGTAGGAAACTCAACAAACATCTACAGAGTGCTTCCAATTATGTCAGAGAATTGTATGCTATAGTCCAAGCTGTTCAGAATGGAGGCAATATTTGCTTGGCCTGAGGTTAATTATCAAAACTAATCATCGAAGTCTGAAGGAATTGATGACCCATGTCATGCAAACTCCCAATCAACATCATATCTTAGCAAGTTGATGGGCTATGTATATCCATTATTTACAAATCCGAATGTGAAAATGGAGTTGTTGATGCTCTGTCAAGGCCACCTTGTTATGAGACCATTGAAGAGGACAAGGAAAGTGCAAAAAATGGAGCAGCAATTTTGTCTGTGCTTATCGCAGTTAAGTTCGATTTCATTGATCAACTGAAGCTCGCCAATCAGTCTCATCTATAGTTAATAGTCATCCATAGGGACCTCCACCAAGTCACTTTGCCTGACAGTAATTACTCTAACCAAGGTGGAATAGTATATGACAGAGACAGACTCAAAATTCCATCTGATTCATACTTAAAAAAAGGGCTTCTGCACGAGTTTCACAATAGTATAATGGGAGATCATGGAGGTGTGAAGAAGACCTTACAGAAATTGGCAGCTAAGTTCTATTGGCCAAATATGAGTGATGTAGAAAGGCATGTTCAGAATTGTCTAATCTACCAACAAGTCAAGTACTCTACACAAAAACCATCGAGTACATTACAACCATTGAGTGTACCACAACAGATTTGGGATGAGCTAACTATGGATTTTATTGTTGGATTGCCGTTATCTCATGGGTTCTTAGCTATTTTAGTGGTGGTCGATCGGCTCACTAAGTATTGTCATTTTGCTGGGCTACCAACTCATTTCTTTACCTCTAAGGTTATTGTTGGTTTACCAACTTTTTGCTCTAGTGGCACTACTTTGAAGTGTAGTTCAGCCTACCACCCACAAAATGATGGGTAGATTGAGGTGGTTAATGGAATAGTAGAGCAGTACTTGAGGTGTTTTGCGGCAGATCAGCCGAAGAGTTGGCATAATTTCTTAGCTTGGGCGGGATACTAGTATAACACCACTTATCATATTAGTATTAAATGTCTCCATTTCAGGCGTTATATGGCAGACCTCCTCCTTTAATTCCTTTTTATCTTGAAGGCACTTATTTTGTGGAAGCTATTGACATGGAGTTAAGTGCCAGGGAACAACTACTACAACAATTGAAGGATAATTTATTAATGGCTCAACAAAGAATGCAGGAAAATGCCGATTTGCATAGACAAGTCCTGAGTTTTGAGATTGGGAATTGGGTATGGCTTAAACTACAACTATATAGGAAATTATCTATGTCTTCGAGGCTTTGCCAGAAGCTGAGTAAAAGGTATTATGGGCCATTTCAGGTCTTGGACAAGGTGGGACTTGTAGCTTGCAAGTTGCAGCTACCGCTCCACTCCAAGATTCATATTGTTTTTCATGTGTCTCAATTAAAGATATTCAGGGGGCCAAACCCACTGTTGTTCAACTATTGCCTAATGTCAATGTCGTTGGTCAACCAGTGGTCTTGCCAATAGAATTTGATAGAAAGAGGCAGGTTTGGTAGCATGATATGTTACATCTGCCACGGTTTTAACCCAAACCTTGAATGTAGGTCCGAAACCCGAGGTCATAACCACCAGTACCTTGTGGTGCATTGACTGGGTAATTGATAAAGAAGAAGGAACCTCAGTGGTAAAACTTTATATACCAACAAGGATACAGATACCTACTCCATGCAACTGCAAAGTCCACCACAAAATCTACAGCTCATGGTAAGTACCCCTAGCTGAGGAACCCTAGCCGTAAACTTAATGTATTAAGCTTGGGAATTATGTTGGGGGAGTTAATACGCAAAAACACCAACAACCCGAGGTGATTCGACATTGATTCAGGAAAGGAATCACTCAGGTCAATGCAGGATCAACCACTTCTATCGACCTAAGTGTTGTACTGACAAATCATTGTTCCGTGAGTGCGGGGCCCGATGCTGTAAATCAGGGATCTCATTGCCGTGTCCCAATTACCTAGTGGAGGTATTTCCCTGACAATATAGATAAGCGAGACCCACGTATTGACCCGTGTACACTAGGATTGGAAATATAATGCAATTTGGCAATTAGAACCCCTAGCCAAACAGATCCTTTGGGCCCACTATATAAGGGCCTAAGCCATTCCAAAACCCTTTCTTAGCTAAAAATCGTTGAAGGAGAAAGAGAGAAGAGAAAAGAAGGCGGAGAAGAAGAGGAGATTGAGGAGGAAGGAGAGCTTGGGTTTCAAAACTGGTTTTAGGTAAGAGAATTCCCCATCTCTCTCACCCTCTCCTCCATTCTATCTTGTGATTTCATAATTCTTGCTAAAATCATGCTTGTGCTACCATTTCAGTTTGTGAGAGAAACCAAAAATTTTGTAAATGGGAGTAATCTACTAGCTAATTCGACTCTAGGTAAGCCTAATTCCCTAATTCAACTTAGATTCTCTTTCTTCTATCTCTTCCTAGCTTAATTTCAGATCATGATCCTATCTTAGTTTAGGTTTGAACAATTATTTCATTTGCATGTTAATCAATTTGGTTAATTATAGTTGTAAATTCAATTTCATGGCATGCATGCCTAAACCTATATCACAAGGCCTAACCCTAATTTTGATTTGGGCTAATTGCTAGCCATTCTTCACTTGCATGCTTGAATTGAAGCATTTAGAAACAATTTTCAGCCATGCTTGGCTGTTTTGATCAAATTGGACCCAACCCATTTCACATATTCATAACCCATCTTCTAATCATCAAATGTCCCATCCCATTGACCAAATTAGGTCATCAATTTCATAGTTTACGTTAAATAAACATTGTCCCTATGGTCAATTGGTAAAATCCAAGCCCAAAACCCTATTTTTCCCCTTTGAAATGCTACTGCGAAATCTCTGGTCGATGTTTCCGATCGATCACCCATCGACTAGAGAATGGATTTCTTAGGAAAATTATTAGCTCAGCTACAGCAACTCTCTGGTCGATGTTTTAGGTCGGTTAGGACCAACCACTCCCATCAACCAGAGTTGTTGTCAGGCTAATTCTTATATTTAAACCTAATCTAACCTAACCCTATGAGCATCCTAGGGTCCCACCTTCACTCAAACATAATTTGACACATATATGTGACTTATTAATTGTAGGATAGGACCGATTGATCAACGAGACCCTATCTACGACTATCTTGAGAACCAACTCGATTACGCGATTGCATACTTAGCAAGGTGAGTGGGGATAAACATTGAATTTATTTTGGAGTGTTTCTTTGATTTCATATTAAGTTCCATACATGCATGTGCGATGCTCTCATACATTATACTGTCTAGTTTAATATGTTTAATCATTCTTTTATTCTTGTTTAAGATATATGAAACTGTTAATGATTAATGCTGGGATATCATAATGAGTTAAGAAACGTGCCAATGTAAATGCTAGACTAGATGTCGTAATCGGCTTGGAAATGAGGTGTGTGGTGACCTATAGTATAGGATGTGGATGGCACCACTTGACTCATACTATGTCATATAGAAAGTATGTGGTTAGGATTTGACACTCCTGTATATTACAACCCTTACTAACAGGGGTTTATGTGTTGGGTAATTATAGCTTTCTATTGTCTGAGGAGTTGTCATCTGCCCATGATAGGATTGACTTTGCCAATGGGTGGTATGCGATGTCATAATCTGTGCGGGCTCCAAATGGTAATTGAGGTTGCATATAAGGTGATGATAAGAAGAAGCCGAGTATGCCTCCCGAGTTGTCACAATAACATAAGCCTAGGGACTTAGTCATTGATGTTAGATGATTTATAAAGATTAAAATTGAATCTCATGCATCTAGAATCATATACTTTGCAACTGCTTGTGTGGGCCTTAATGGAGCTCATCCCGTGGAATTCCTCCTTTTAGATGATTATGCAAGTGGATATAACGTTGTCGGGGAGGATTATTTTGAGGCGATAGATGATGGTGGAATTGATTATGCTGGTTTGGACCTAGAGGGGCATGATCTGGATTGTGCCTGTGATTTCTGTACTACTGTGTGATATGACTTGGTAACGGATATTTTCTTTTTGATGTTTTATAACATTCTTTTTGGTGGAGTAAGGTCCACTGTGAATATTGTAAAGTCCTAGTTATAGTTCTGATGGGTTACGTATAGGAGGTAACTCAAGTTATGGGGAAGACAAAACTATAAACACTTGTAAATACAATCTTTTGGGTAAATGGGAAATCTTCCACTGCACTCTGTTTACCATATTTAATTCTTTATCTTTATTGCGGGGCTTGTGAAGTATATTTTACTGCATCTGGATCCTAGAGGTTACTAGATACAACAGGTATCTGGGTCACTTATCGAACCCTTGTCGGTGTCGAGTCTGGGGTGTGACATGCGAAGCTTGTCCCTGAAGTACTCGTGCAGTGGGATGGATTGTTATTGGAAGATGCTACTTGGGAGAATTTCCAAGAACCCCAGATTCTATACCCATACTTACACCTTAAGGACAAGGTCTTTTTGATGGGGAAGGAAGTGTTACAAGTTCTAAGGTGAATATTGGCATCGATCAGCAACAAGAGGAGCAAGTGGAAGAGCCAATCAAAGAAGTGGAGCAAGCTGAGGTTACACAAGTTGAGGTGGCACAAGTTGTTAGAAGAAAGAAGCCAACTGGTTGGCTCCAAGATTATGTCAGTCATTGAGAGGTTATAGTATTTAACCTGTTACATATTGTTGGGACCACATTGTACAGGTGTTAGCGATAGGGATGTCAAAAAAACCCGGCCATCCCGATCCGATAACTTGCCCGAGCCCAGATAGGGTTGGGCCGGGCCTGTGTTCTAGACAGGGTCGTGCTGGGTTTAGTATTTTGTTGGCCCTGGCAGGGCCGGCTGGGCCTGGGTTGAGGCCTTAGCCCTAGCAGGGCCAGCTTGACCCTGTATACACAATATATTATCTGTATAATGGGCTTTGTTAAGTGGGTTGGGGCTATGTATTCATATATATTATATGTACAATGGGCTTTGTTAAGTGGGATGGGGCTATATATATATGTTAAGAGGGCTGGGGCTTTGTTATTTTTTAAGTAGGCTCATTGTGTTGTTCACTATTCAGGGCTAATCAGGGCCTGGCCGGGCTTGGGAAAACCCTACCAGGGTCTGGCTGGGTTGAGGGTATGCTTGACCCTAGTAGGGTCGGGCTGGGCTTGGGTTTAGGTTAAGGCTGCCAGGGTTGGGTTAGGGTTAAGGCCAAGCCTGGCCCAGCCCGAACCATTGACACCCCTAGTTAGCTGTAGCTGAATTATTGTACGCTATAAGTAGCATTATGCAAATTGGGATTAAAAAGAAGAAAGAATCCATTTGTTCCCCTCTTTTTCTAATTTTTTATTTCTATCTCTCTCTAGAAGTTGAATTCCGATTAAGCTATTTCTCTGTAATTCTGTTCTTAATACCATACTTTTCAGGAGACTTATTTCAATCTTCAACAAGAAAACAAGGAGAAAGGTTCCTCTATATAATTGTTTCTACCCACCTTTATATGAATTATCTTCTTGATTGACCCATCTCAATCATATGATTTGTCATGTGTTACTATTCTTGTTAACAGTTTCAACCATAAAAAATATATTGTCTCCCTTTGTTCTTAATTAAGTAAAGAAAATAGTTTTCTGTTCGAGAGTGTGGCATTCGCCAACACTCCCATTTGTCTATCTCTGTCCTGCTTAAAACAAGGGGGCAGAGGTGTCTTTTCATATAAGGAAGAGAGAGATAGATCCATGGGAGTGTTGATGTAGGTCACACTCCTGGACTGAGTTCTTTTTCCCTTAAATAAAATCCCCATAAAAGAAAACTCTTCGGATTTTTTTTTGGGGAGCAAAAGATTGTTGATTGGTCGTGCAATGCAGGGGCATCAACATGTACAAGATCTTTGATTTCAGAAAGGGTTGAATGTTAATTTCATGTGCTCCCGTGCATGGGCACAGGAACCAAGCAACCAAGTAGTGATGCAGAGCTAAAGCACTACATCCACATGAAGAAGAGGAACAAGAAGCTGTGCCCAAGTAGAATCAGTAGTAGTACTAGTTCTATACTTAGTTTTTTTCTCTAGTGTTTTATGTTTCTAAATTAAACCGGCCCAACCTAGTTGAACCAATGGTTCAATTTAAGTGACTTAAGTCACCCCTTTTAATTTATTGTATTTCTTTTTCTTTTGGGTCCACACTCCCACAAAATTAGAAGAGGAGGTGGAATAGTGTAGCCGACTAGGAGTATTCCTAGGCTGAATAGGAGTAAAGCTCTTAGGCCATTATTTAAAGCAATAGAAACCGAGGAGCAACTCACTCTCCACTTTTGAAAATTAAAAACTTAATGCAAGGTGCTGCAACTTCTCTTCCACTATGAAAGTTTGCTTTACAAGGTGATACCATGTAAAATATAGAAGGTTGAGTTGAATTCTCAGTGAAAAATCTTATTAGACTGCGGTAGCATTATATACAAGATTACAATGAAGAAAGAATAGAAAAAAATACAAAGAGGATCCATTCATATCGCATGTGATATATCTATTATCACATGTGACATGAATGTGAATTACAAAGAGATATCAATAAATAAAATCCATTCATATCGCATTTGATATAGTTTCCATAAGTCTATTATCACATGTGATATGTGTGTGAAATACAAAAATGGAAGGCTTGGCGCGAACGGGACTCCTTCCATTGAGTCCAAAAAATATGATCAAAGCTGGTGAGATTGGTGTCTAAACCAACTGACACCTTACGGTGTGAAGCCCGGGTGGTTTGTCATCAAGTTCTGTCTAAGATCCAATTTTTATTCAAGCTTTTACAACTACAAGTTACTACTGAATACTTTCTACCATAGCAATTAAGTGTGGAAGCATCCCCAACCCCATACTTCTTCTTATAACCCTCCACAGTCCCAACCTGAAGGATACCCCTTTAGTTTTCACTTCTCTCCAAACTCTCAATTCTGTCTAGACTTTCCCTCCATAAAAAATTCATCAAATTTAAATCACAACACCCCCTGCCTATCCCCTACACTCAATCTATACTTCTGCCCCTTTTTATCCTCCTAAACCCTAGATCCTATCTCCAAATGAAAACCCAAAATCCTAAATTATCCACAGACCAAACTAGCCATCAGTTCTACGCCAAAATTAGATCGAGCAGTCCTTTACCCTAAAAGAAAACTCGATCCAAAGAACACCCTTATACTTCCACTCTAAACCCTAGATCCCCTCACTTTACACTTTCTAAAAACCCAAACCTTAAACCTAACTTGCTGCCTATTCCATTGAACCTACTTCCAACCACTAAAACAACTCGAGACCTTCACTGATAGGCTCCCCTACACCTGCCTAGCATAACCAAAACTTCAAACCCTAACCCTAACTTTGACCTAAACCCTATTTTGCCCTATTCAGATGCCTACTCAGATCAGATCTTGGTTTACTGGCTCCTAGTTGGTCCCCTACCAATCTTGGACTACATTAAGTAGTATCAGAGCATGGATGAACACGGTAGACCATTACCAATAACACCCGATCCTATGGCTGCATTACTTGAGATGTTTCAAAAGTTCTCTACTGAACAAAGGACTATATTTGAAGAAATAAAAGCTATTTCTGTTAAACAGAAGACTATGAATGATAGATTGCAATAAATTGAGCAAAGACAGGTTACTTCTGTAAGTGACAACAATTTGTCCATGGAAGAGGACAAATATTAAGTGCAATCCCAAGTCCACCAACCTCCTAAAAGACACAGGGAAGATAGGGAAGGCATGAATAGACATAAAGATTACAGAGAAGACAGAGAAAGGTATAGAGAGCACAGGGAAGATGGTATAGAGAAGATAGAGAAGATATGGATCGACAGAGAATTTTAGAGAATCATATGAGTTTTGAAGACCATATGAGGTCTTATTTTAATGTTGATAATGGTGTCCCTCGTCGAAGATATGCTGATGTTCAAAAGATCAAACTGGAATTAAAGGAGTTCGATGACAATCATGAACCCCAGGTATTTTATGATTGGTTAGTTGCATTGGATGACTATTTTGATTGGTATGATTTACCTAAGGATAGAAAGATAAAACTAGCACCTACTAAACTAGTGGGTTTTGCCCGTGAGTAATGAAGAACTATTGAAGGAGATATGGAGTACGAAGACAATGCGTCTACTACATGGGCTTAGATAAAGCATGAGTTGAGAAAAAAATATTTGCTTAGACATTTCAGCTCGTTGTTCTCAACACAGACAACATACTCATAGATTGATGCATTTTTAGTTGGGGTTGAGAGTCATCGCTTTAGAAACCCTTTTTAGTAGATGCATCAATTTGTAGTTTAATTTCGAGATACATGCATTGACCTTGAGTTGAAGGTGATATCATGAGAAATGTAAACCATTGTTCAACAAGTCCAAGGTCTTAAAAAACGCTAAAAAAATGAGAACGTGTTTTAAACATGTTTAAAATATGAATACTTGTTGTTTGCCCTTTTTTTCGTATAATTGAAAAATATACAACAGAACGTGTTTAAAATAGTAAAAAAGGGAACACTTTTAAAAGTGTTTTTTGCTAACTTGGCTCTTAACGGATTTGGTTCCTATTCTGCAGTGGCGGGAGCTGGAGCATCCAACACCAACTAGGATTAAAACACTTGGCATGTTATTAATCCAATGGTCAAATGGGAATAGGCAAATTGTAATCCACTTTCCATCTCTCACACTCTTGTTCTGCCAAAACCCGAGCCGAAAAATTTAAAACCCATTGTAGATTAAAAACTCTCCTCGCTTTTCTCTCTGTTCTTCCCCCTTTCTTTTTGATAGTCTCCATCTTCCCATTTGAATGGCGAACGACGATGGCAAGGCTAACCAAGTAAGCTCTTCTCCTTTTCTCTTTCTCTCTCTCTCTCTCTCTCATTTTCGTTCTGTAACCCTAACAAATACATTTCCTTTTTGGTATAGGGGAAGTGGAAGAAGATTTTCAAGCTCCTCCCCTCCATTAACTCATCTATTTGTCCGGGATTTGGCGTCGGTGAGGCAAAACCTGGTAATGTGACTCGTCTATTTCACTTTTCGTTTTCCCCTTCTTTGATTTTCACTTTAGTTTTCCCATTCTTTGTTGCTCCTTACTTGAACCAGGTTGTGTTTGAACTAATGTTTGATGATAAGCAACACATTCAATCCCTTTGAACAATTCTTTTTTATTTTTTATTTTTTCCTTTTTTGGCGTTTTGATTTCTCCAAGTTGTGGTCGTATATTGTTGTGTTTGTGCATAGATATTATGGTAAAGATTATCTCTTTTTCTGGGAGGAAATCCTGTATTTTACTTCCAGCTTTCCCTTCCTACATCTGCAATTGAGATATGAAACAAATGGAAGAAATATTATCCTAACAACAAGAGTGTTCTAGAAAAAAAAATTACAAGAAAGAAAAGAATTCAACAACAAGATGAGACTTCAAGGACCATTATCTTTATGTTGATGTCCCATAATTTGAGATTGACGATCTTAATTAGTATTCAATGCCATTATTGGGAAGAGTAGTCCTCTTTAAAAAAAAAAACCCAATATAATTTGCTTCAATTTTTCAATTTCTAATTGTTAAATTCTTTGATGATCTTCTAACCTATTCACTGCCCTTGAAATAGTATAGCATGATCATTTTGAATGTCTTCTACAATTTTCTTAAATTAGATGGGTGGAGGTAGTGATCTGGATCCTATGGCTGTATGCTAGTATTGTACAGTCCGTTGCTTTATAGCAACGACAAGTACACCTAAGAACAATGGACAGAAATATTACAAATGCTCCGTCCATGGATTTGTCATGTGGGTGGAACATTTGCTCATGTGTACATGCGATAAAGGACAATGCAAGATATGGTACTCAAAGAAGTGATCGTTTTGGTGTTGTCCAACATCGACGGGGTAAGACCATGAATCCAATAGTTAATATTATTTGTGGTTCATTTGTAACAATTTGTCTATGAATATATATATATATATATATATATTTTTAAGTCTATTTAACTTGCATATAGGTTGACAACCATGGATGTGAAATGTCCAAGTGGATTGAACACAACTCGTTGGCAGAGGATGAGGGCCCTACCTTTTCAACAGAAGATATGGGAAGTTCATCTCATAGTGGGAGGACTACAGACTTGGCTACGGAAGCAAAGTAAACAAAATCCATCAAATTTGTTGAAGGATATGTGTGTGGACAAATTAAAGGACTGACGGATGTCCTTGATCTTCTAAAAGGAGTGAACATAAATAAATAGTTATATTTTTTAGAGGGAAGGAGGATATGTTGGGAGGGGTGGTAGTAGCAGTTTTTAATGGTAGTGTGGTTTGAACTGCCAAAGTTAAGAATTGAAGTTTGTATGATTAAGTTGTATCCTTTTGGATCAAAATCTTAGTGCTAGCTCATAAGTTTTATTCATTGACTGTTGTTTAAATCAATATTATTGTTGAACTACTGTATATACTTTGTTTATTTGCATATATGTTTCTATCTACCATATAGCCCTCATTTTTTCGAAGTTTTCAATTTCATTGTGAAATTCCTAATTTAGATTAGAACTTAACATTGTATCCAATTAGATCCAATATCGGTTTACATGTGTTGTACTTGATAAGTTATTTTGTTCTGATTTTGGAGTTAAATCTGAGATAAATTTCTGGATACAATGTTGAGTTCTACTTTGGAGATCAAATAATCTTATGGTTTGGGGATAGAGTATTCATTTAAAGAAACCACTTCACCTAAAGATAATAATAGGATCTTAAACTTTCAGTCAAGATTTCAACAGGGTCTATCGAGGTAATGGACAATAAAATAACAAATCTCTATTCCTTTCTGATAATTAGAGTTGTTCACAGCTAAAGAAGTCTAAAAAAATACAACATCATTTACTTAGTTAATAGAACATGAAGAGATTCAAAGAGTGATACTATAGTAGGACATGGCAAAACACCCTAAATAGGGATGATTAGCTAATGTAAAAGCCCCTTAAATAGGATGTTAGAAACATTGTAGACATGATTAGAAAATGTTTACCAAAAACAAGCTCTTCTGGAAACTATAGCTTTAAAGGGAGAAAACCCAATTATGATTCAAGGGAGTTCCAGATAAGAACTTTATCAATTGAGTTGCAGCAAAAGGGGAGAGGCCAACATCTTTTATCAAGCATGACCATTTACATATAACAGAGATAAAAGTTGCTCATCATTCAATATCAAACATTTAAAAATAATTGTAAGTTTAATAGTTAACAATTGTGGACATATAATAGAGGGGCATAATTTTTTTTATCCCTTGCAATCTTGACAATCTTGACATCAAGCTCAAAACCCAAATCTCCACATGGATTTTTCTTCTATTGCAACAAAACCCATCATTGTTACATTTATAATTAACGAATATAAAGTCAAATGGAGTTTAAAAATCTTAGTGTTAGCCCATAAGCAGAATTCATTGTTTGGTCATCGAAATGAAGTAAAGCAGCTACATCTTACTAACTAAAAGGTATCCTCCACAACTGTCCTCTTGTTGTCACAACAGAAAATGTAACGAACTTCAACTTCATTGTCCAACTTTAAATTCCACTAATTCTCTTCCTGCATTTCATTAGACATTACACTCAATTAGACAATATATAAACTCTTATTGTCAAGATATGACTTCACATTCTAAAGAAAATTTACAAGAAATCTACCAAATTTTTTGTGTCATTTTTTTCCTCGCTTTGAGTATAGTGGAGCACTGATGTTGAGCCTTGAGACGAGTACATCGAAGATTGTGAATAACTAAAATGTTCCTGCACAACCACAACAATGCAATTAAGATGGGAGGGATAGAAACATGTATAAAAAAATGTTAAATTTTTGCATAAAAGATACCATGAATGGTGTCGTAAAGGAAGATGTGTCCTGTAAACCATGTCATATATAAGATGGAGCCAATTGTATCGGATAGGAGGTTGCATTTGGTTGACTTTGATGAGCACCTTGGGAATGGTCATGAGGTACAATGTTCGCTTTTATTTTTGTAGTCCTCTGCATTTCAATCCTAGACTTCATTCTTTTTTCATAATAGTTTTTCTTTTTCTTCTTCAACCCTTTGTTCTCTAATTGCACAATGGGACTCTCACCACTGTCATCTGGATCCTCCTCATTGCATTGAAGATTTTAAAGTTGTTTACACAACTCATGGGCATTTTTGTGAGTCAAAGTGTATCCCTCAGCTAAAGTTGATGCTTGTGAAACAATTTTAACATACAAAGGGCAAAGAACATTGTAGTGTTGTATATAATCCAACTAAACATCTTCCTCAATTATTTTTCCTTGATTGTCTTCCACCTTAATATCCCTCATTGCCCTAGTCCATCTCCTCAAAACATATGATTCAGGAATCATCTTGATATCTAGTCTATCTAAAATTTTGAGAGCATGGCAACATAGAACGTCATACGACTCAAATTTTCTGCAACTGAAAACAATCATAGGCTCAAATGGGTTACACACGACATGCAATTCCTCATCCACACCAGCCACGACAACTACATATTCACGACAGACACTACTCTCATTGCTCAGTTTTATGTAGCAATCCTCAACCACGTTGAACTCCTTGTGGAATACGTCAAATATTTTCGGAGTGTAAACTTCTGTTGCTTGTCTAAGTAGTGGATGATGGTACTACCTTGGCCTTGTAATTTTATTTCTTGCATCATATTCTGCTTTGATCTCATTGTGACGTTTGTCATTTACCACCCTTTCAAAATGCTTAAAAAATTAAGGAATGTCCAAACTGGATCTTAGGTAGTTCTTTAAACTCCCATTTCAACTTTCACTGAGTTGCATACTCCTTATACCTATGATGAAGGTCTTCTTCATATAGCAGTTAGCCCATTTATGTCTTAGCTCATAGATACGATCTAATCATGAACCATCAGTCACTTCACAATCAATACACAGCTTCTCCCATGCCTTCAAATTCTGCTTCATCATTGTATTGGAACTTACAAACATTGAAATCACTTAAAAATCTTGAACCATCCCTTATCAAATGACCTAGGTGCTTGATTTCATTATGCATAATGTGCCAAGTACACAATCCATGCCATGTCTCAGGCATCACCTCTTGGATTGCCTTGGCCATTGCAGTATCCTGGTCAGTAAAAATTATTATGGGTTTTTTATGCCCATGTGTTTCAAGGAATGTCTCAAATAACCACTTGAATGAATCAACAATCTCATCATATAATAACGCAGCCCCTTAAATTACAACTCCCTTATGATGATTGAATCCAGTAAATACACCAAATGGTTTGTTTTCTTTCTTGATGCCAAATGTAGTGTCAAACATAACTACATCACCAAACAATACATAGTCTATAATCATCCTTGGATCAGCCTAAAAAATATTTGTAAGTTGTTCTTTGCAATCCAACTGCACTGAGTATGTGAAAGCAGGATTTACCCTACTTTATTTCTCAAAGTACATTAACAAACTCCCAACTTCACCGTAAGCTAAGTCTCGTTGCCATTTGGTCCGAAGATAATTCTTTTGATCTTGTTTTGTGTGCCCAAGGTTTTCTATACCACCTGCCCACCTACCCATGTAAACAAATATGGCATTGGATTTAAGACCAAAATCATCGGCCAAATAGATCTTAGGAGCATGTGCATCTGAAAATTTCCTTTGTGACCTCATCATATACGAGGTAG
Source organism: Telopea speciosissima (assembly GCF_018873765.1). NCBI lineage: Eukaryota > Viridiplantae > Streptophyta > Magnoliopsida > Proteales > Proteaceae > Telopea > Telopea speciosissima. Next base: position 23,481,911 of record NC_057920.1, on the reverse strand, counting down.
CCGGAGTGTGAAGAGGGTGATAATGATTTTCAACAAAATCATGACACCAATACTGTCCATCAGCCATTATTTTAATTCTCATTCGTGCAAAACAATTGATTCTTGTATCTTCTCGAGGATTTTTTGTTTTAGACACTTGTAAGTTAATTTTCTTCACTCATTATTTATTACAAACATACCTCCTTGAAGTTATTTTTGACTTGTCTGACTTGCTCCAATGTCCATATTCTTTCCTAATACTGAAACCCATCATTCCCCCATATGCGTTGTAAAAGAGATACACCTCATCCTTTGTATTAAAAATCATGCCCACCTTAGGGTCATTCTAAAGATCTTCATCATCCACATTGCTCATCTTTAACTAGTGTACACAATATAGCAAATAGTTAAAGTTTAAACAAGATTGGCAAAATGCATTGTTTAACACATATATCGATGAAGACTCTATTAAAAAAAAAAACAAAAGATGTTATAGGGCTGACATTTTGTGGGAATGATTGAATGATATGGACTATGTATATGTAATTAGAGATAGAATTGTGAAGATAATTTTGATAGATTGTGGATTGTTAAATGGATAAACCCATTGGATTAATTATAAACTAATGGATTATATGTTCTTGGACTGGTTAAGCAACATAGACTTTTTTAATGTACTCAAACATGACTAATGGGACTATTTTAAGTATATGAGACTGGTTGTGGCATTAAAGAACATAAAAGGGCTGATATGTAACAAGTATTATATTTAAGCCTAATATGTTAAAATGGAAAGTGAAAATACTGTTTTAATTATTAGAAATAAACCTGATGTGCAGCGGAATTTAGATAGGGTCAATACTTGTAGTTCATGATCAAGATTAGGGAAGAAACAATTTCAAAAACAAAAATCATGGTTACCTTAGAGTCGCAAGTATAACTCCTCCTATAGATAATAGGTCTTCCAACTTATGTAAACTTGGAGATCGAAAACTCGTTCAACACTTGAATGCTTGTTCAATCCTTGCAACTTTTTAGAAGAACACAAAAATTACCAAAGCCTCTTGAATTCTCAAACTCAATTCTCACACACACCACTACAAGAGAGGGGAGAGAGACAAATCATGGGAGGGGGAGAAAGCACTGCAAAAAATCATGGAGAGGCTCCTCCCTCTAACTTTTTTATAGTTTTGGAGATCCTTGGATCTCAAGCAATCCCCTTCCATCTTGGCCTTGGCTCAATATTCCATTTTGGTGTTTTGTGAATCTTCTAATTTTTTGCAACTCCAATTTGCTACTAAAGTGAAGACATAGAATCTCAAAATGGATACAATCTTTCTAAACTATGGTTCATGAGATATTCTCATAATATCTCTTGTAATAATATAAAAAGATGTTTAACCATAAATATTTTGTTCTCCCATATAATGCCATGTGTCCAATAAACTCTTTTATTGCACATAGGCCCTTCCACTTTTCTAATATCCCATAATGAATTATAGGGTATGTACTTTTAATGCTACTAATCCTCAATTCATCATGTACGTTGATCGAGAGAATATGTGATTGTGATCGGAAGACCGAAAAAACTTTGAAATCATTATCAATATAATTTATATAATAAATTTTTTATTAAAAATAAATTTATAAAATATTTTGAATAAACATTGGATCCATATTCTGTCTGACCAATCGCCAACTTTCTCTCTCCTAGATATTCCCCGTAAACGGGCAATGGATTCCATGTTTAGAAACCTCTTTGCTTACAATGCAGGGTCATGAGTCCAGTGTACCGGTTTATAGTCTGATTGGACATCAACGATTGGCTTACCAAAATCCGTAATGCCACACTACAACAAATGGAATTTTTCTGGTTAAAGGGTCATCGAGTGGCGGGTAAGTATATCACACACACAACTAGTAGCAATACATAAGATATACGTACCAGATTTTCATCTATACACGTTCTTGATGTGTACCCACATCCATGCACCGAAATCACCATTTCTCGTGACATGCGATATGAAAACCATATAAACGGGATGTTCAGTCTCGTTCCTAGTTCAGACCAGTTTTAGGTAAAGACCTATGGAACATTCTTATAAGTCCAAATAAAATACTAAAATATAAAAATTAAATTCAATAATTTAATAATTCGGGTTTGATGGACACACAATTCCAACATTAACAACATGTGGATTAAGACAATTAGGTAGGAATTGATAAAGCTCAACTGCCTTCTCATGAGATATCGATGTATATAGTTTTCCTCAACAAAGATTACTAACAATCATGAGTGAGAACCATAATAAGAGGGAGAAAACAGAACAAGGGGTGGAAATATCAACAATAAATAAATAAAAATGCTTGGAAAACACAATATAGCAATTGAATGTGTTGCTTATCATCAAACATTAGTTCAAACACAACCTGGTTCAAGTAAGGAACAACAAAGAATGGGAAAATGAAAGTGAAAATCAAAGAAAGGGAAAACGAAAAGTGAAATAGACGAGTCACATTACCTGGTTTTGCCTCACCGACTCTAGATCCCGGACAAATAGATGAGTTAATGGAGGTGAGGAGCTTCAAAATCTTCTTCCTCTTCCCCTGTACCAAAAAGGAAATGTATTTGTTAGGGTTTTAGAACGAAAATGTAAGAGAGAGAGAGAAAAGGAGAAGAGCTTACCTGGTTAGCCTCGCCGTCGCCGGTCGCTGTTCAAATGGGAAGATGGAGTCCTTCGCCTAGGGTTTGAGCTTCGTTCCTCTAGGGAAGATGGAGACTATCAGAAAGAAAGGGGGAAGAGTCGAGAAAAAAATGAGGGGAGGTTTTAATCTAGGATGGGTTTCAAAATTTTTGGGTCGGGTTTTGGCAGAATGAGAGAGTGAGAGATGGAAAGTGGATTACAATTTGTCCATTCCCATTTGACCGTTGGATTAATAACATGCCAGATGTTATAATCCTAGGTGGTGCTGGACTCTAGCTCCCGCCACTGCAGGATAGGAGCCAAATCCGCTCTAAACCTTAGTAAGTTCGGGAACGACAATTGAACGGGAACGAATAAATTCGGCAATTAAACGGACTAGACGTGAATAATATTTTTCAAAAATCTGGCATAATAAAACACATACGACAATAATACGATACATGTTTAATACGACCACTCTATAAGCAAAAATATGGACATATATTCACTATGTAATAGACATGCACCACCTAATAAACAAAATAATAGCATATAGACAATGATTTTATCAAAAAGAAACCTCACACCTAAAATAAACACAATATAATATCCCCTATTACATCTCATAAGATTATCATTTAACAAATCAAAATATCAATAAAAGTATCTCATCAAGCATTAAAAAAAAAAACATAATGTGTTCTAGAACTCATCTCTAAGATGAGCTCACATCAATGAACTCATCTCTAAGATGAACTAATATCACCAATGGAAGCTCATGTACCTTAGTAGCAGGTTAAAAATTTATATAGTCATATGTAGAGCTCAAATGACCTGCTGCCAAGCTAGCTTGTGTTTAATGGTCTACTACTTCACAAGGCATTAGAGTTATAGTCAATGATCAATTATATAAAAATGCAATTTTGTCAACTCGTGTTACTCGAATCATATTTGTTTATGAAAATTTTGTTCTGTGAATTAAACCACACAAAGATGAATCGAACAAAAAAAAAAAAAAAAAAAAACCAGAGAAAAAGAAGAGGAACGACTTACAGAAACGAAGAAGAGAGAGCCTCAAATTGAGTTTCCTACCGGGCCACCACTGCAATCACTGCTGCAACTGTTTGGTGGACGGAGACAGAGAAGAAGAAGAGGATCTACCTCTGCAATCACCGATTTACCCAGTTGCAATTAACTGGCCACCTAAACTGAAATGGGAACCGATAATAGGAAGCAGGCGGGAGTATTCAACCTCAAAGGAAGTCTCACTGGCCACCTGAACTGAAATGAGAATGGAGATGAAAAAGATGAATGAAATGGGGGCAATCGGCGGCTAGGGTTCGAAGAGAAGAAGACCAAAATCGTATTATGCGAGGGTTTTGTTTTGCGTTTTTTCTTCTTTAAGTTTTAAGTTTTTTTTTTTTTATTAACAAAACTAAACTTAAGTTAAAGAGTATTAAACGCGTTTAATTCGTGTTTAATACGTATATAATACTTTTGCACTTAAAAAATAAATATGTTACCATATATACTGAAATATATTATAAAATATATTTTTTTGAATTAAACGTATACGTGGACTTACTAACTAAGCTCTAAACACAAACATTTTTATGTACCTGATGCGTCATAGAATCCCCCAACCAACCAAAAGCTACCACGTAAACGTACTGGAACTGAATCCGAGGCCGAGGCCGAGCACTGAAGCTGAGGTCGAGGCTGAGCACTGAAGCCGAGGCCGAGGCCGAGCTCACACAAGTCAGTCATAAACTCCTGACCGAGCATACACAGGACAACCTAGGCCGAGCTGATTGCCGAGACCAACCTAACAGGCCGACCTCCCAGGCCGAGGTGACTGCCAAGACCGACCTACCAGGCCGACCTCCGAGGCTGAGCCCTCCTCCACAGAAGCTACCATAGCGCCCCACCGGGGATCGCGGGGCCACGTCAGCACATCCTAAGAATCACGGTATAAGGATCGAGCCACGATCCCAATGCAATACGAAATCACACTTTACATGGACTTTTACCTTAATAAGAGCCCGACCCCGAAAATAGCTCTCCACTCCGCTGTACACGAGAGAGCCTTCCAAAAGAAGGACTCCTATCATACTACGACTCTCCCAACCGCCTCATCTCATCCTCACTCTATAAATACCCAGGTATGGAGCACCATTCCTCATCTTGCTTTCACTACGCAGTTATGCTGTTGCATTGGAGACCTGACTTGAGCGTCGGAGAGTCCTTAGCCGGAGCCACACCGGCTCTCTTGTGCTCATTGCTTGGTTTTTGCAGGCTCATCCGTGGGCGAATCGAGCATCGGAGGTTTTCACCCGCAACAGATTTGGCGCCGTCTGTGGGAACGACATCAGCAAGTTGTTGTCGTTTCTACCAACCTCAAGAGCAGTAACAATGGTGCACACGAGATCAGGTCAACATGGCTCAACCTCTCGAGGAGATGAGCTGCAACCTAATAGGCAGGCGAGACAATCGTCACCCCCGGAGACGTCGCGGCAAGGGGCTGTAGGAAGACCCCCACGAGGGGGAGGTGCTTCACGTAATGCGGGTACCACTATCAATCCCACGCCACCAGTGAACGGGGGCAATGGGGAAAGTGTATTGGATGCGGCGGCGGTAGACCAAACTCAGGCTGAGCCGAATGGGCTGAACTTGCCGCCGCCACCACTTTTGCCAGAGAGTTTGGATCCTGAAGGGCCGATGAATAATCGACAGGTCATGGATTTGCAATTGCAGATGCTTCAAACTAACGAGATGTTGCGCACCTTCATGACCCAGATGGCTCAGGGCGGGCTAATGGGTCAGCCACCGGTCGCGCCTCCGCGGGCACCCGCGTGTGAAATAGAAGATCCACGGTAGCACGGTGATCGACAGAGGGTCGAGCTTAGCCGAGCCCTGTCATCCCATCCCCGAGGCCGAAGAACTCCACCTCCACGACTAAGTGGGAGTAATCGGCGAGATGAGTAAGGACATCGTCAAAGCCCGAGGGCTGCAAAGGACATCGAGCCATCAGGGTCAGCTGCGCGGAGATTGATCTTTTCTGGACGACTCGATGACGGTGAAGGATTGAGGAGACACCAAGATCGGTGTGAAGAGCCCCGAGTGCGATGCGCTACAAGGGAAGAAGAGGATTCTTGCCATAGCCCTTGGCGACGAAGTCCACTTCGCCAGAGAGATGGACAAAGGAGCCCACATGAGTCTGACCACAGAGATGACGGGCGCGCTAGGAGAAGTGATGTTGGCCGAGCTGACCATAATGGCCGGCCTCGTCAACACGAGCGAGAGGATCAGGTTGGCCAACCTCATCAGGATGAACTGGCCAACCATAACTGCCAACTTCAGCAGGAAAAAGCGCAAGACCCCATCCGAGCTGAGGAACAAAATGGCTGAGCTCCAGAGTCTGAAATGGAGAAAAAGCTAAGGGAGCTGACCGAGCAAGTTGAAGGGCTTAAGAAACAAGCAACTCCGGATGCCTACTCACTGGTCGGGCGTCACCCCTATCCACCTGATATCATGACAGCACCGCTTCTGGTAGGGTTCAAACCGCCTCCCTTTGACCGGTATGATGGGACTACCGACCCGACCGACTACATCAACTACTTTAACGCAATGATGACCATGTACGGCGGGACTGAGATTGTTTCCTGCCGAGCTTTCCCCTCGTCCCTAAAGGGTGCAGCAACTTCTTGGTTCTCATGGCTACCGTCGAACTCTATTACAAGCTTTGCCCAACTTTGTCGAGCCTTCGTCACGCATTTCCAAAGTAGCATGAAGCATAAGAAGACGACGGTGAACCTCCTCAGCGTGAAACAGAGGTTGGACGAGTTGATCCGATCGTACGTCTCCCGGTTCAATAAAGAAACCCTGGATGTTAGAGACCTGGATGAGGCCACAACTCACACTGCGATGAGCAATGGACTTACACATGAAGACCTGATCAAGGACTTGGCTCGAAAGCCGACTAAAAGTATGGTCGAGCTCCTTAATAGGTGTAACGAGTTTGTGAACATGGAAGACATTCTCCAAGCACGCAAGGGGAATGAAAACGAGGGAGAGAAGAAAAGGTCAGCGACCGATGACTGAAGGGATGAAAAGCTGACCAAGACTGACCGCAGAGACGAGAGCTCAGACTTAGCTCAGAGTCCTGAGTACACTCCCTTAAACAGGTCGCAGAAGGAAATTTTGATGCAAATTCAAGACGATGGGTACATACGCCGACCTCGATCGATGCAAGCCAGGTCATCCCGAAACCCCAACAAGTACTGCCTATTCCACAAGGACGAAGGCCACGACACCGAGGAGTGCTACCAGCTGAAACGAGAAATCGAAGAGCTGATCAGAGCAGGGCATTTGAAGCGGTACATCAAGGGGAGCCGAGAAGAACGTGGAAGTCGACGACCTGAAGACCGCGATCAAAGGAAAATCAAACCGAGGTCTGAGAGCCGGAGGACCGAACGCGACGAGGATAAGGTCCGAGCCGAAAAGAAAGATGACGGATCCGGGCCGAGCAATGAGAAAGGAGCTCCCATATACACCATCCTCGGAGGGCCAGAACATGAATCCACCCGAAAAGCCAAGGCGAATGCATGATTCGTCGGAGTCGCGGAGATGCCGAGCAAAAGGCCGAAGGCGACGATCTCCTTCTCTGAGGCCGACCTCAAAGACTAACCCTCATAGGTCGGCAACCAAGTCGTAAGACCGGTCCTTATAGACCTGGCCGACCTCAAAGACCGACCCTCGTAGGACGGAAGGCAACAAAGTCATCGACAACCAAGTCGTAAGACCGATCCTCATAGACCTGGCCAACCTCAAAGACCGACCCTCATAGGTCGGCAACCAAGTCGTAAAATCGGTCCTCATAGACATGGCCGACCTCAAAGACCGATCCTCATAGATCGGCAATCAAGTCATAAGACCAGCCCACAAAGACTGATCGACGTCTGAACCAACAAGAGCAAACTCTCCCCATGGCCGAGCTGAACAAAGTCTAAAACTAAGCTAAGGCATTATGCTCAGCTATGGAGGCTGCTCGGCCACAACATCAAATGGAACAACATACATAAGGAAAAGAAGGCTAAAATTGCCGAGCTAAAACAGTTAGACAAATTTGAGAAACAAAATTTTCATTGATTAAAGAGCCGACTGCTCGGCACAGTACATAGAGAGGCAGCTCGGCCCAGTACATACCAAAAAAAAAAAAAAAGAGGAAGAATTCAGCGTGATTCAACGATCCAAATCAAAAGACGGTTCAAAATCCCGAGCATCATCATTACGCCGAGTAATGTGGCACAGACACCCCAACTGACAGACAGTACAACGTCAAATCGCCGAAGGAAAAGAGCTCAGACTTAGCCTCAGAACAGAACCGTTAAGCGGACCAAAAGATGACACTCATCAAGGACGAGCCGAGCCTTGATGAGTGGGGGGGGGGCTGTGATGCGTCATAGAATCCCCCAACCAACCAAAAGCTACCACGTAAACGTATTGGAATTGAATCCGAGGCCGAGGCCGAGCACTCAAGCCGAGGCCGAGGTCTAGCACTGAAGTCGAGGCCGAGCTTTGAGCCGAGCTCACACAAGTCAATCATAAACTCCTGACCGAGCATACACAGGACAGCCTAGGCCGAGTTGACTGCCGAGACCGACCTAACAGGCCGACCTCCCAGGCCGATGTGACTGCCAAGACCGACCTACCAGGCCGACCTCCTAGGCCGACCTCCGAGACTGAGCCCTACTCCACAGAAGCTACCATAGCGCCCCATCGGGGATCGCAGGGCCACGTCAGCACATCCCGAGAATCACGGGATAAGGATCGAGCCACGATCCCAGCGCAATACGAAATCACACTTTACATGGACTCTTACCTTAATAAGAGTCCGACCCCGAAAATAGCTCTCCACTCTGCTCTACGCGAGAGAGCCTTTCAAAAGAAGGACGCCTATCATACTAGGACTTTCCCAACCGCCTCATCTCATCCTTATTTTATAAATACCCAGGTATGGAGCATCATTCCTCATATTGCTTTCACTACGCAGTTACGTTGTTGCATTGGAGACCTGACTTGAGCGTCAGAGAGTCCTTGGCCAGAGCCACACCGACTCTTTTGTGCTCATCGCTTGATTTTTACAGGCTCATCCGTGGGCGAACTGAGCATCGGAGGTTTTCACCCACAACAGTACCAAAAAAAGAAAAAAAAAGGGGGAGAATTCAAAACGGTCTCATTTTGATTTTTTTACCCTTGCAAGTTGCAACCAAATCGGCGGAGATGCATAAAATACGTTTGTTTAACGGTTCGAATTGGTGGATTGGGATAAGCCACTTTTTATAAAGCGGGGGAGGTGGGAGATGATATCACGGACAAGCATTGTCATTTACTTTCTATATTTCCCAATTTAAATAAGATAAACCCGAGGTTGCTAATAAAGCATATTGGTAGGATCCACGTTGGCATGACTCGATGGGATCATGGGATGGGGTGCGCACTTCACCAAATCCAAAAAACTTTTTTTTTTTTGTTTTTAAAAACAAACGGCGCAACCGATGAGAAGGTGCGCTGCGCCCATGGCCACTACCCAGCACCACACTCGTGCAGTGTACTACTTACTTCCGCCGCTGTTCCATCTAAAGTCACTTTTATTGTTTGTAGTCAGTCTGTCATGTAAGTACAATAATAGAAAATATATTACTAATATCAACAAAATAACGAAGCTTGAAAAATAAACTTTAAAATCGTTATTTATTTATTTATTTTTGGTTCCATTTGCCTTTCCTTCTTTCTTCTACCGTTTGATCGATCTCTCCCTTCTCCTCTCTTCTCGTCGTTGTCTCCTTTTCTGTTTTTAGTAACAGTAAGCAATGAAAAGCCATCGTAGGCTGGCGTTGTTTCTTCGTGTTCGGATATAGTTTTTAGTTTTTATTTCGAAGCGAGATTATTGTTCGATTCTATACTCTGTTTTATTTTGTGTTTGTTGATTCGTTATTCTTTAATGACGATGGATGATAACGAGAGTTGCAGTAGCAGAGCTGTAGAATCATCATCACCTGCGCACCCTCGTCAGCAGAAACAGAAGCTTGAGGTGTATAACGAGGTGCTTCGTCGACTCAAGGAATCTAATCACGAGGAGGCTAATCTTCCTGGTTTTCATGACGATCTATGGTCTCATTTCAATCGACTGCCGACGAGGTATCTTAACCCTAGATTTATTCATCTCAATTCCATTTCATTTCATTTCTTTTATGGTTTGTTTTGTGTGGTTGTTGTTATTGTTTCTTTTCATTAACTGTTGTTTGTCATTCTCTTTGTTGTAGTTTTGCTTTATGAAGATTTTTGATTCCGATGTTTGAGAGATTGGCATCATAATCTTATGCATCTGGAATATGCTATTAGCATTCTTTGGTCATGCTGATCGTTCTGCTACTTTTTTGTTTGCCTGTTTTCCTTTGTTTCAGGTCGTGTTTGTAATGCACTTTAATATATTACTTTTTCGAATCGAATGTAGTATTACTGTATTGGCATGCTTTCAGACTGAGAAACACGAGATGATGAACAGAGCATGTTCATTCCTTTATGCTTAAAATAATGCATTTGGTATACATGTATATTATATTTTGTGTCTGGGTTGGGTTATGTGGTGTTTTGTCATTGTGTTCGTTGCTTCTATGGTCTGGCTTGCTAAGGTTGTGAAATTTTATTTTAATTTTTCACATCTTATTTGTTGGATGCTTGTTTTGAAGGAATTTATTTGCTGCATTGTAGGTATGCACTGGATGTGAATTCTGAGAGGGCCGAAGATGTTCTCACACACAAAAGATTACTGCAACTGGCGTATGAGTCTGATAAGAGACCAGCATTTGAGGTGCGCCTTGTGCAGGTAATTGATGTATTGCATTCTTAGCTTAGTATTTATATTAGTTATTCTTTGGCCATTGAGGAATTACCTTTCCCAAGGCTCACCTTATCTCAGGATAGATTTTCCTTGAAACTACTGTGCATATATATATATATATATATATATTTTTTTTTTTGGGGTAGAAAACTGCTGTGCATATTAACTGCTCATTTTGTTGTGTGCTTGCTGTACTATCGAGGGTTCTCTTTTTATGACATGAAAATAGTATCATGCATATCTCTCAGCATAGTTCAAAAACTCGCCAGCACTTTGGCGAAATTTCGAATATTTCGGTAGTTTCGAAGGCACCAAAATGAAACTCTATACAAAATATGAGAATGCCAGTGTTTCGACTGAAATATCCGAAATTTCGGTAATTTCTGTCACATCGTTTTGGTATTTTGCTCAATTTGGTCGTTTACTCCCAGAAACGGCCAAGCGAAATTTATGGGGAAAAATACACTGTTTCAGTGAAATTTCATTCATCTCGGTCTGATCGAAATGCTTAAATGAAACGAGTTTTCTAACTATGTCTGTCAGTGGTGACATATTAGTGTATTACTTTTGATAGTTTTTCCATTCAAAGATTCTTTTTTTTGGGTGAAACCATTCAAAGATTCTTATCCTTTTCGATATATGATTTTTCTGTGGGGGAGAGAAAACTTTATTCTGAAATCTGGAATTAAGTTCTCTAACTACTAAATTTTCATACATGTACATTGGTTATGCACTGATTCTCTTCTTTTTTTTTTATGAATGGTGATATTTTCTAAGTGTATAATGCCAGTTGGCCATATACAGCTACCACTTGGTGGATATGTGTGATAGATTAGAGCATCAGTATTTTTGGCAATAACATGGAAAATTACTCAACATCACACTAGGGAAAATCTGCTCTACATATCAAATACTTGTGAGACAAATAATTGCCAAAATATTTTCTAAGTGTATAATGCCAGTTTGGCCCTATACAGCTACCACTTGGTGGATAAGGGTGACAGATTAGAGCATCAGTATTTTTAGCAATAACATGGAAATTACTCAACATCATACTAGGGAAAATCTGCTGCATATCAAAACCTGATCGATGATTCCTCTGTCAAATACTTGTGAGAAAAATAATTGCCAAACTTGGGTTGATTGTCTAACTATTAGAAGCATTTAGAGGAGAGAAGATAGTTGAGAGAATGTGTTGGCTTGTCAGAGTGACAGAGGCCACCTTTTATTTATAGAGATGAGGAGAATTACAAATAAGGCATGCTACCTAGGGCTGACTCATAGGCCTTATCTAGCACGCGGATACAACAAATCTGGACATTACATATAGAACCAAACCAACTAAGAGAACCGGACCAAATCTTCAACACTATTCTTGTGGGTTCTAAAGATTCTACACATTTCCCCCCCACTATCTATTTGTTGACATTTCAGTTAGGTCTGGGCCTTTTGATGTAGGATCAAAGAGTTTCTTATTATTCAAGTTGACAATTACTGTTTCAGCTTGTAGAGCCAAATAGGGTTAACATGTGGATAGCTTTTGGGGATAGACCTTCAGAGTTCAGAGAAATAATGGAGAGACAAATAGGCAAAACTAAACAACTGGAAACCTATTGTAACCTAGTCTCATGACATAATACCCCTCTTATTGACTCCAGAGAAACACAAGAATATATGTTGACCCTTTCTGTTGGCTCACAATATCATTGCTCTTGCTGCTACAGAAACTGCCGTGTGGATAGGTTTTGGGGATAGACTTTCAGAGAAGTAAACGAGAAGCAAATACTCAAAACTAAACAACTGAAAACCTATTGTAACCTAGTCTCATGACACAATACCCCTCTTATTGAGTACTACCTGTTATTTAATGTGAGCAGGGCAAGATATTTGTATTTAAACAATCACTTTATGATTATATGGGCTTTTTAAACTTAAAGTCGTTCACTACGTGAGTCCTTGTGCTGGTGCTTTTTCGTTGAGGCTTGGGAGAGCATGAAATTCGGCCCATTAGTTGATGATACATTGCATTTTAAGGCACCAAACTTCACGCTGTTTTGATGTCGAAAGTATCTTGTATCCTGGTCTGTGTTGGTTTGAATGTTGGTTCAACTTGTTTGCATGCCAAGGAGCAGCTTCTATTATGCTGTTTTAGATTTCTTTCTATTTAACAATGTCACTTTGTAGGCTCAGGTTATTTGGCTTAATATTAAGTTTTAGGACATACATTGTTTAAAGCATGCCAGTATTGGGTTTCTCTACAGATGCCAAAATAATGTCTGGGCTGAAAAAAGAAAAATGAGCGGGTCATTGAGTGCAAATGAAGAATTTAAAGGCCAGCAGGTTTTTGTATTGGTGGCTTCTCAAAAATCACAATATTGTTCATTAGCAGAACTCATAATTGCACTGTAAGCTCTAATAACTCTCAATATCTCAGTCGACTTTACCCAAATTCTTGGAAAAACAGATTACTAAACTAAATACCTAGATCTGGCCTGTAGAACTCTTAATCACTATGGGCATTATCAGAAACTTGTAGTGTTGTTTCTTCCACCATCTCCTTTTTTCTACGAAGATAACAAAATTAAGGATCACATTATTGAAGCCCACATGTGTTTTATGAATTATATGCATGTATGATCAAGTCATTATTTACGAAGTATTGTCAATAATTATGCTCGAGCTGCTAGTCAACATTGACATGAAAATGCATCGTAGTATCAATTGTTAGAAGGGCCTTACTTTAAGTATCCAATACACAGAAAAAACTTTGATGGGATTTTCTTAGTAAATTACTGATCCCACAAGATAAAAAAGACACTGTTATGGCGCAGGGAAGAGAAAGCCAACGATCTAATCAGATACTAGACTTGAAATCTTATAGATTATATGAATTAATTTAAATGTCAGGAACTAACAGCAAGCCATGCACAATCACAATCTATATGCCGTCAGGCCGTAACTAGAATATTATTAATGTCAATAAAATCTTCTTCAGACCATGATGCAAATTTAAAATCAGAATATTAAATGGAAATATACTTCTAGACACAATTTAGAATTCTTAATGACACTAAGAAACTAACTTAGACTACTATTAGGACTTTAATTGAAAGCAGAAAATTAATTCCTAATACTAAACTGATTTTAAGCTCCTAAAGCAACTAGGAAAACATGAAACACTTGGCTGAATTACTAGACTTGTATGGACCCTTACCTACCTATTATTGGGCTCATAGGTCCGCGACAAGTTTAATGATTTAATCTGTAAACAAGTAGTCCTATGCCCATATAACTCATCCCTGGACCGAATTTAGGCCATGCAGGCCCAGTCAGGCACTCTTGTCTACATCTCGCTGCTTCATTTTTGTAATATATGTGCCTAAAAACATTAATTTACAAGTAAGAAAACTCTTCATATTGTGTTGGGTCAGAGATGAGGAGAGGATCAAGGTGGAATTAAGGTAGCAATACTCAAATGTGTATTAAGACAAAGACCAAATGAGAAAATGATTTCTTACTTCTGCTCTTTGTTTTTTCTTTTTTCTTTTTTTGGGAGAATCCATTAAAAGATGGGCAAGGTGCCAATCACAAAAAGGTTATCTAAACCCAGAACACATCAGACACTTAGAAAATAGTTTTTGCCAACGTGAAGTCAAAGCAGTGGACCTCTAGTTGATACTGTAATCGGCCCATATTTAAAGATTAAGTTAAGCATTCTGGTATTCCTTTCTTTTTAGATACTCTTGCACATGATTGTTGCATATAAACTCTAAAGCACTCCTTTTCACATTAGGCCTAAATTCATAGTTCAAAACTCGCTGGAATTTCAGAAATTTCGACGAGGCCGAGACAAAATAACAGGAGAATTAAGGAATCAGCACTGTTTCGGTTGAAATTTTGTTCATTTCGTTTGAAATTTTGGTCATTTCAGTCACGTCTACAGTGTAGAAAAAAATGCACTGTTTTGGCAAAAATTTCGGTCATTTCGTCCGTCCATCCCCCCCCCTCTGCGAAATGGCCAACGAAAACTCATGGCAAAAAATGCACTGTTTCAGTGAAATTTTGGTCAGCCACCATTAGTTGAATACTTGAATCTACCAGCACGGTCCCCTAAATTTCCCAAGAGACTGGACAGACCAAAAATACATGAGTAATTGATTCTATCTTTCCCTCCACAAGCAGTCTGCCACCCACTGAATCTGAGATAGTCCACAGTAAAAACCTTGTCAACAATAGTCCAAACTCCAAAGACAGAATTTGACCTTACTTCTATATTACTATGTTGAGTTTGAAGTAGTGATAAGCAGATTACTAATGCTAAGTTAGAAGTTAGAACTTTTGGAGATTTCACCTTAAAGTTGTTCGTCTTAGATATATCTTTTACTAGATAAAGTATTCATGGTGGCGTTGGAGCTAAATTTTCAAATCCATGCTCATTTTAATGGCTTATAAAACTTCCATAGTCGTCAAGGCCCAGGCCTCGGTTATGTGACAGGCCAGGCATTGAGGCCCAAGGCGACCAGTTACCTTATGTGGTTAAGGTGCTCAGACCTTAAAACCCAACTGCGGGCTTTCCATTGTTATAATTCCTATGCATTTCTCATTTCTATCCGTATAAATTTCTATGACACCATTTCTACCCCTTTGTGTTTTATATTTTGACCTTTATAACCCGACATAACACCATAGTTGTGGCGTTGAGGCGGTTTTGTTGGGGCCTAGGCGATAACCGCCTTATTGCAGGGCGCCTTGTACTGGTGTTTATTGGTATCGAACCTGGTATTGGCCCTTATTTATGCTAAATATCATTTGTAATTAATTTCATTTACTTAAGATATTATTCATGAATAAGTAAATACCCCCTATTTGAATCCAATAAAAATAGTTAAAAAATAAAATTCCAAAAGGATAAAAAGTCAACCCCCAAGTTTAAGAAAAAAAACTGGATTTTCGGTGGTAGGTGAAATTTTCAACTTTCAAATGTTGGGGTTTTTCTCAAATCTAAAATTGTATAAATCTTAATATGGTAAAACATTGCTAAAAACCAAAAGTGCGGTAAAATATTCATTTATTTTGATATATAAAAAAAATCTTTTCATTCAGAGTGATTTTGATATCATTTGCACAGACCAAATAAGGTTTGACCGGAACATAACTTCTTCAATATAAATCAGATTTAAGCAATTTTGGATTTGTTGGAAAACTGGTTTTGTGCTCTACCTAATACAAAAAGTCTCATGTAAAAATAAAATCATTTGACTAGTCAAACTTCTTAGAGAACAAGAACGTCTCTCTAAATCAAGAGCAATTTAATTACTTATAGATAAGATCATATTTTCTAATAACAATATAAACCAAATGTATGTTTGATTGTTTCAAACTTCCAATAGCTTGCTTCTTTAGTTCTGCTGTCTTCTAGTTCTATGCTGATTTTTGATGACTTGATGTGGCTTGATGACTTGAGGTGACTTAATGTTGATTTTTGATTACTTGAGGAGGCTTAATGTTGATTTTTGATAATATAAGGTATATATTGTAGCACACTAAATAATGTTAAAAAAGGGAGGAAATAAAAAATAACACTTGAGGGCGTTCTGGTCGCCTAAGCGCTTAGACACCTCTCTACCGCCTTGGGTCGCCTTGACAACTATGCATAACACCCCCCCCCCCCCCAAAAAAAAAAAAGGGGGGGGGGAAGGGTTCGTAAAGAAGGCACGTACCTGTAGTATAAAGCCTGGGGCGTAAGATATAGTCTTTGTCTTGGCACCTGAGACCTGCCTAGGCTCCATGGCAGCTGGCCTTTGCCTTGCTGTGATGAGTGATGACAACCTACTCGAAAAAATAGTAAATCATTATCTAGTACATAATTTATTGTCCAAATAGCATCCATGCTTGTTAAACAAAAGTTCCCTTGATGCATTGCCTAGAAGCGATTCTCATTCATGCATTTAACGCCATCCTTTTGAATATAACTAAATGAAGAGATTCATTTAATCTTTTTTCAGTTTCATTTTCTGTTGTATATCCACTTGTAGATGGCTTCAGTGCCTTGCATTTCTGCTGTTGGTTGTGAGGCTGCAAAAGGGTGAGAATGATTAAAATCTAGCACTGGGATGTTAAACACCAACCTAGTATGGAGTGATAAAGGTCGGGAAAATTCTTCGTGGTTTTGGAATCAGTCAATAGCTTTTAGACCAATTTGATGTAGGTTGGCCTGCTAATGACCAACTGATCTGCAATGAGAGTTTCAACATGAAAATGATACTTAGTTTTCCAATTGATCAGAAGAATAGAATGATTAGAATCTTAGAATCCCTGATTGGAACCTTTCAGTAGTATTTGGCATGGAAGATTTGCAGTAAAATCACTTGACACCTGAGAGGAGATTGCATTCACAATCCTTGCTTAATGCTTTAGAAAATACTCCCCCAAAATTTCTAAATTCTGCATGATGAAGATTTTTTTTTTGGGGGGGGGGGTTCAGTTTGACTAATTTTGATCATGTAAGCATTGAAAGTGTGAAACTTAGGTACAATGTTTTTTTTCAATTTCTTTCTGTGAAGGTTATGCGTAATGGAAGTTCTGTTGATTCCATCCACTCAAACTCTTCAAGCAATGGAGCACAAAGTTCTTTCAGTCAACCCAGCAGACAGAGGTCAGTTTTCTTTTTAATATATTCATAGTATGTCTTGTTTTGTTGTTTTGCATGTCTAAGATGCTTTTTCATTGGAGGCAGTGTGTTCATGAGTTTTTGCTTCTTTTCAATTTCAATTCTCATTCCTTTCTATTTGATTTTTCTTTCACTGATTACGGCCTTTTTTTTTGATTGTCCGACTCCCTTTGGATTCTTTAGCATTCATCCTCCTCCTGCATTTGGTTCATCACCCAATCTTGAATCCCTTGCACTTGGAGCAAACAGCTCACATATTGAAGATGGAGTTAATGCTGTGCATGACAATCCACAGTTTTCCCGGTAAGACAACGGAAAGTTATCTCATTAAGTTACCTTTTTTTTAGTAGTTATATTTCTCTTTCTCTTGCATGCGTATGCTTATGCACTTCATAATTGTCAAGGAGTCGCCTTGGTTTTTTTCCTCCTCGACCGCCTTGGGTCTCCTAGCCGCCTTGACAACTATGATGCACATTGAAGTTCTCAAGCATTGGGTACAATATGCTAAGAAATATTCCCTACTTGTTTTTGTGCTATACAACCGAAACAGTGAAATCAGTATGTTTGATGACTAGTTTACTTCTGTTGATTGTGTAAGTGATCTTTCTAATGCATAAAATCCTTGGTATTGAATATTTCTGGCTATCGTAGGTTAGACAGATAGTGTCACAAAGGAAATTTTCTTTGCTTGAGCTGCTACAATTATATGTTGATTGATTGAATGATGGAAAATTGTTTCTTGACATGCTGGGTAATAAAACGAGATGTGCCAATGAAATTGTGCTAGTAAATATATGTTTGAATTTGGTGTCAAATTTGCACGTTGCCTCACATCTCAGTTATTTTCTTTAAATTCCTTATTATTTTTCTGGGAATCAACTGTTTAATTGATAGTTGTAGATGACCCAATATAATTCCGCCCAAGAAATAATTAAAAATATCATATGTACTATACAAATCCAGTTTCTTCTCATTCATATTGTGTTCTCTAAATCATTACATGTTCATGCCTGAAAAATATTTAAAGTGATCATGTTTTCTACAATATATTCTTTATTTTCTTTACTGATTCCAGTTATTTGATTTAAAAAGTCTTCCAAATATTTGTCCGATTAGTTTTCTATAGAAATCCTGCAAATGTCATTAGTTTGCCAAGAGCTTTTACTGCTTACGATTTCACATCAGTATCCATTTTTGATTGTTGACTATGTTTTCATATTAGTCGTAGAAGAACATATATTATCGTATTTTCCCTTTCTATAACCTTCCAAGATTTATTTACTCCATCATTCATAGAACAAAAAAAAAATTTTAAGCTACATTTTCCACGATTTTCCTGTTAAGTTTCAGAGGAAAACAAAAGATCCAAAGCATCTATCATTTTCTTTGTCCAAATTTTTGAGGAAGAAATTTTCGGGTGTTGTTCGTTTCTTTGCTGGGGGGGCGGTTTCCTTTTTCATATTTTTGTGGGGGGGGGGGGGGGAGGGGAGTCCACTTGATTTCATGGATGTGAAAATCTCATGCTCTTTGAACATGATTGGAGACAACAAAATTTAGTTGAAGAGGAAGTAGTAAAATATGTGAACAGAAGATCTTGGTAGTTCACTGTTGAAAGTACTGAGCTGAAGATGTAAGTTCCCACTGCCATGTCCGATTCCCCTCCGGCGGCCCTGCCCACCAGTTCCTCCCTCTCCCTTTCTCCTTCCCCTCAAAACCTCTCCTCCCACTTTTCTCCTTCCCTCCCTGATACTGGCGTCAAGACCTGGAACTCTCTCTTCGGAACCACCTCCTCCTCTGCTAGGGAAGGATACCCTCTCCGCTTCGTTCCTCCTTCCCTTGTTGGTGACCAATTAGTCGGCGTCTGTCCGTCAGGGCTTCTTGACTCTGAAATCTCCAAATGGTCGAACTGCTTGGTAGGTCATTTCCTTGGGAGCAGACCTCCCTTCAACATTGTCAAATCATCTCTATCTAAGCAATGCCTTTCCCTTGGGACCATGGATACCTTCTTTCTTGAATCTGGTATTTTTGTTTTCAATTTCTCTGATGAAGATGATAAACTAAAAGCCCTTGAGGGTGGCCCCTGGCATGTGGGGAAAAATCCAATCTTCCTTTGCCTGTGGGATCACCATCTGCAGCTAAACAAGGTTGATTTCCACTCCATCCCTCTTTGGATCACGCTGCCTTGCTCCACTTCTGGTGTGAAAAGGGTCTCAGTATTATCGGATCTGTCGTCGGCAAACCCCTGTACTCTGATAAAAGAACCAAAAAGATGGATCGGTTGTCTTTCGCTCGGATCTGTGTTCTTGTCTCTGCTGATGCTCTCCCTCCATCCTCAGTCTCCATCTTTGATGATGATGGCTTCTCTTTCCAGCAGAAGATTGTCTTTGAAAGAATCCCGCCTCAGTGTGTTGTTTGCAATGTTTTCGGTCATCCCACCCAAGCCTGCAATCCCTTGAAACCTGCTTCCACTGGGTGTTATGGAACTCTTCTCGCGAGTACCCTGCCGCTGCTGTGAGTGTAGTCGACCCTAGCTGGGTGCGAAATAGTTCCCTTGTCGTGGTCGGTGAAGAAGCCCTCCCAAGTTCCATAGCAGCAACAAAAGGCCCTGGTTCCTCTATCCACCCTGCTAATCATGGTCGGAGAAGAAGCCGTAGTCGACAATCTCGCTGCAAGGACCTCCCGGCATCGGGCTCTAGGCCTCGTCGTCCTCCCTCTGGACCGTGGGTTCCCCTTCCTGCTACCGCTGGTCCAAACAGATTCGAAATTCTCCGGACTGCCGGCCTCTGCGACGGTGAAGCTTTCGCTTCCCCCGAGGAGCTGTCCTCCAACCCTACTCCCCCTAGCCTATTGACCTGTCACTGTCCTTCTCTAGGCCCCTCTGACCCTCTTCCTGATGATAAGTCACCGTCTCCCCCTGTGCTTGACAATCTGTCGCCCTCTCCCCATGTGCTGTTCTCTTCAACATCTCTTCCCTCGAATCTGGGGATCACCTCTTTTCTCAAAAAACAAGCCAAGTCCTTTTTGTTCCCACGTTCTTCTCTTGCCCCGATTTTACCTACCCCTGCTGTGGGCCCTCCTTTGGTTCCTTTACCCATTCTCTCCCAAACCCGGGCCTCCACCCATCCCTCTTTGGCTAAGGCAGCTGGGTCAAATGGATCAAACCCCCCCTTTCATCTCGGCCCATTAGTCTAACTCTTCCGGCCTTACCCTCCCTGATTTGGGCCTTAAATCCAATTCTGCTTTGAATCCCCCTGCACACCAGTCTACTGCTCCCCCGCCTCTTCATGTTTTTCGTCGTCGTATTCCCAACTCCCCTCCTTTCCCTAAGAAATGTCCCTACATTACCTACTCCTTGGCCGGTCCGGAGATGAATTCGCCTCTCAGCCTGGATGTCAGAGATCCCGCTTATTGTTGCGAGACTCGAGACCAGGGATAGAGGGTCTTCGTGGTGCTTGGCTTGGTCGTCTCAGTAAGCCAGGCGTTATTTTATTCGCTGTTTTTTTGTAAGGGCTTTTGCCCCTTTTGTTTTGTCCTTGCCTTTTGGTAGGGCTTTTGTTGGCTCATGCTTGTATGTTCTTTCCCCTCCCCCCTTTCTTCCTTTGGTAATTGAATTATTTATTCATCCAAAAAATAAATAAATAAATAAATTATGTGAATAATTTTGTTGATGTGATGGATGGGGAAGAAGTTCGGTCTAGTCTCAAATTGAGTGTAAATACTGCTCTAAGGAGGGTATTACGTTTTATTTCATTGCAGTTTGCTTTCTATGTCAGAATCCATGTCTG
Organism: Telopea speciosissima; assembly: GCF_018873765.1. Lineage (NCBI taxonomy): Eukaryota > Viridiplantae > Streptophyta > Magnoliopsida > Proteales > Proteaceae > Telopea > Telopea speciosissima. The sequence continues at coordinate 23,460,890 of NC_057920.1, read as the reverse complement.
CTGATGAAATACTGAATGAGAGCTGATCACATGGTGTTCCCTATATGATGTTTTGTTATCTTGAATCTGCTTCTATTGCTGTGAATTTCTGATTGTTATGTTGTATAGGATATTCTCTTCTGAAGGGTTATCAGTTTAGAATTGTGGGACAAGTTAAAAGATTGTTGTAAGAATTTCATTGTAGGTTATGAAAATGGCAATGACTATGGTTGTGAATGGTGTCCAAACTTTGGGCCTGTGTAAGTTGATGTATTGAAATTCACATGTTTCTTCTTTCTTTTTTTTTGTTGGGGGGGGGGGGGGGGGAGGGGCATGTGAATCTTGTCGTGAATGAAATTTGTTAAAATAGGCTACTTTACCTGATAGAGGTAATTTAGTCCTAGTTTTATTGTGTTTTTTCTTTTTCAGTTTTCTCTCTTTTTCTGTTTTTTCCCCCTCAGCCAATCTCTATTTTGGCATTCCTAGTGGGAATAGGAATTCCTAATAGGATTAGGCTGAGGTGGCATTCCTACTTCTACTTTGACTACTTGTAATTCTGGTTATTATAAATAAAGGGCCTGGATGATCGATTTTGATCATTCAAGCATTCATTCTCAAGGCTGTTTACATGGTATCAGAGCCACCTCTGATCTAATGAGCAGCCCCTCGATTTTTTTGGTTTCTTTCTCTCTAGACTCTCTCGGCTTCTGGTTTTCTGCATCTCCACCACTGTCGGACTCTCTATCTCACTCAGGGCAGCAGCTTTGAGGTGATCCAATGAAGATTTAGCTGCTGCCCTCAATGACACCTCACTGAAGATTATACAAACTTGGGTGTGATCAGATCTGCCGCAGGTTTCCTCCAACCTTGGAGATCGAGCTGCTTCCTTCTCAAGCTGGATTTCTGTGTTGTTTTTTTGGAGATTTATCCTTGCCCTTACTGATCTACACCTTTACTTTCAGATTGCAGCTTTGAATCCAAACTACATTAGATTCAAACCTGCGATTGATTTGCATTCAGCTATTCCTAAATTTTTTCAAATTTAGGGTTTCTTATTCCATCATCAGAAGGTTCTGATTTTTTGAGGGCTTATTCCCTACCACCTGCAGGGAATTGGATCAGAGCTATTTTTGACGGCTAAATTTGTGGGAATTTTAAAACCCGTATCTTCTACACTTACATGATGTCTGACATCACTTCAGCTGACTCTGATGGATCTTCTCGACCAGAGTATCTTCCTTTTGCTTCTCCCACCAAGCTAGATGGGACAAATTATCTAATGTGGCCCAGATCCACTTACCTTACGATTGCTGGTCGTGGCTACACAGGACACCTTACAAGCACTACTCCCATCCCTACTGAAGAAGGAGCTGCTCAGACTGATTATCTACTGACTCCATGGTCATGTCATATCTTATTCATTCTATGCATCCTTCAATTGCATCGGACTACCTTCTCCTAGACACTGCTGCCCAGATATGGAAGGCTGCTAAAGACACCTATTCACAGGTAGGGAATGATGCTCAGGTCTATGAATTAAGGAAAAAAACCCATGACACCAAGCAGAATGATTTATCCATCCCTCAATACTATGCTGAACTTCACAAGTGTTGGCAAGAAATTGATCATTACTCTGATTATCAGCCCACTATTGCCACTGACATTGTTACCTACAGAAAGCATGTCGATAAAATTAGGGTTTATGATTTTTTGGTTGGCCTTAATATGGAATACGACCCAATTAGGGTTCAGATTCTAGGCAAGGATCCTTTCCCTACACTAGAACAGTCCTATGCTTTGGTTAATAGTGAAGATCGCCGAAGAATTGCTATGCTTAACACTACACTTCCTGATCGATCCGCCTTGCACATTGGGGCTGGTTCTACTCCTTCGGTTGCTGATACTTCTAAATCTAAGAAAACAGCAATTAAATGTGAGCATTGTGGCAAGTTGTGGCACACTAAGGCCACCTGTTGGAAGATACATGGCAAACCAACCGACTTTGATGCTAAACGTGCTGCTCGAAAATCGAAAAACAAAGCTAATCATATTGAGGTTGTCACTCCTGCTCCTCCTACTGACACTGGCCTATCCAAGGATGAACTTCAGGCTTTCCGTCGTATGTTACAGGCTTCTGCTGCTTCTACTACATCAACACCTGCCAGTTCTTCCACTCCTCCGGTTCACATTAAGCCCACTCAGGTATTTCTTTTGCTGGTCATTGTGCATCGGTAGTCTCCTCTCCCTGGATCATAGACTCCGGTGCCACTGATTATATGACTGGTTCTTCCAGCCTCTTTACTCGTTACTCTCCTACATCTGGTAAAGATAAAGTACGGGTGGCTGATGGCTCTCTCTCTTCTATCTCTGGGAAGGGCTCTATCAGTTGCACTCCTTCCTTACCTTTATCCTCTGTTTTACATATTCCTAAATTTACCACTAATCTTCTTTCCATCAGTAGTCTTACCCGTGATTTAAATTGCAAAGTAACTTTTTTTCCTTCTCACTGTGTGTTTCAGGATCTGGCAACGGGGGCGACGATTGGATGTGGTAAGATGCATGGTGGATTGTACCTGCTTGATAATGGGAGTCCTACTTCACCACCACTTTTGGCTTCTCCTATACATCAAAGCGTGTTAGTTTCTTCTGAACTTCAACAATGGCATAACAGACTAGGTCACCCCCCTTTAGGAACATTATCCCTTTTATTTCCAGCATTGCTAAAGAATGTCATAGAAACGAATTTGTTGTGAAGCCTGTGTTTTGGCTAAACAACATCGTTCTACTTATTCCATTTCTAATAAAAGAAGTTCTCCTTTTAATCTTATTCATTTTGATGTTTGGGGTCCTAGCCGGAAACCATCTCTTAAAGGCCATCGTTGGTTTGTTTCTTTTATTGATTGTTATTCTAGGAGTACATGGGTCTATTTAATGCACAACAAAAGTGAAGTTTTTTCTTGTTTTCAAAATTTTCATAAGATGATTCAAACCCAATACAATGCCACTCTCAAGATATTGCGAAGTGACAATGGTAAAGAATATATGGATGGTTAGTTCCAACACTACCTTGCTGCCCATGGTATACTCCATCAAACCAGTTGTGTCGATACCCCAGCTCAAAATGGTGTGGCTGAAAGGAAAAACCGCCACCTCCTTGAGGTGACTCGGGCTCTTATGTTTGCCCATTCTGTTCCTTCCCAATATTGGGGAGATGCTGTCCTGACTGCTGCCTATCTCATCAATAGGCTGCATACTCGAGTCCTTGACTCTGACACCCCTGCTTCTTTACTGCAGGGTTCTTCCTCCTTTGTCATCCCACCTAAAATTTTTGGTTGTGTTTGTTATGTTCGTCATACCCGCTCTCCGGGCAAGCTCGAACCCTGTGGGGTCCGTTGTATTTTTTTGGGGATATTCTCCATCTCAAAAGGGATATAAGTGTTCCATCCTCCTACACGTCATACCTTCACCAGTGTGGATGTTGTCTTTCATGAAACTCTCTCCTATTATCAATCCACACCTCTTCAGGGGGAGACTTTCAGCGAAGATGCTGAAAATCCTATTGGTGACAATTCCCTTCAGGGGGAGATGACTCCAGTCCAACAAACCATTAGGGAATTTCAGAAAAAAATTAACGACTCTAATCTCAAAACCTATCACAGGGGACATTCCAAATACAAGCAGCTCCCATCCACTGCAGCACCAACACCACCACAGTCGTCGGCCTTGGAACTAGATCAATCTCCAGGTAACATATCTTCTCCTTCTTCTCCTAATTTACCTATTGCTCATTGTAAAGGTATTCGGGCTTGTACCCAGCATCCCATTTCTCATGTAGTCTCTTATGACTCCCTTTCTCCATCCTTTCGTACATTTGTCTCTTCTCTTTCTTCTGTTCGTATTCCCCAAAATTGGCAGGAAGCTTTTACGGATGGAAAGTGGAAAGCAGTAATGATGGAAGAAATGCAAGCCTTAAATAAGAATGATACATGGGAACTTGTGGTTCTTCCTCCAGGAAAGAAACCAGTTGGATGTAAGTGGGTGTTTGTGGTGAAACAGAAGGTAGATGGCACTATGGATCGATACAAAGCACGTTTGCTTGCAAAGGGATTTACTCAGACTTATGGGATCGATTATCAGGAGACTTTTGCACCAGTTGCAAAATTAAACACCGTCAGAGTGCTACTTTCTTGTGCAGTGAATCTAGGCTGGGAGTTACAACAATTAGATGTGAAGAATGCTTTCCTCCATGGAGAACTTGACGAGGAAGTGTATATGGACATTCCACCAGGTTTCTCTTGTGATAAAACCAGCGGGAAAGTTTGTAAATTGAAGCGTGCTTTATATGGGCTGAAACAGTCCCCTCGTGCTTGGTTTGGACGATTTCACAAGGCAATGGTCTCTGTGGGTTATAAGCAGAGCAATGCTGATCATACCTTGTTTATCAAGAAAAATGGTGAAAAGGTAACCCTCCTAATAGTTTATGTGGATGATATTTTAGTGACCGGGAATGACAATCATGAAATCACCCAGTTGAAGGCTTACCTTGGGCGAGAATTTGAAATAAAGGATCTGGGAAAACTAAAGTACTTTCTAGGGATAGAAGTTGCTCGGTCTTCTAAAGGCATCTTTCTTTCTCAAAGGAAGTACATCCTAGATTTATTGACCGAGACTGGGATGCTAGGGTGTCATCCTTCTAATACACCTATGGATGCTACTACCAGACTTAAAGAAAAGGAGGGACCACCGGTCGACAAAGGTCGTTATCAAAGATTGGTTGGTTAGCTCATTTATCTGTTTCATACAAGACCTGACATAGCAGTATCTGTTTGTATGGTCAGTCAGTTCATCCATGATCCGCATTCCTCTCACATGGATGCTGTTATCCGGATCCTTCGGTATTTAATCTCAGCACCGGGAAAATGAATTCTTTTGTCTCCGAATGGCCATCTTTGTGTCGAAGCATATACTGATGCAGATTGGGCTGGTTCCTCTGATAGAAAGTCCATTTTTGGCTATTGCTCGTTTGTTGGTGGCAACCTTGTTACGTGGCGTGGTAAAAAGCAGAACGTAGTGGCAAGGTCTAGTGCTGAAGCTGAGTTTCGTGCTATGACATAAGGTATTTGTGAGATGTTATGGCTCAAAGGTTTATTACAAGATATTGGTACTCCTGTTCATCTTCCCATGATGTTATATTGTGACAACAAGCCTGCTATTAGCATTGCTCACAATCCTGTTCAGCATGATCGTACGAAGCATGTGGAGGTTGACAGGCATTTTATTAAAGAAAAGTTGGAAGGAGGGCTGGTGTGTATTCCTTTTGTGCAATTTGTTGACCAGCTTGCTGATGTGTTCACTAAAGGCTTAAGTGGCAAGGTTTTTCATCCTATTCTGGCCAAGTTGGGCATGGTTGGTATTTATGCTCCAACTTGAGGGGGAGTGTTAAAATAGGCTACTTTACCCGATAGAGGTAATTTAGTCCTAATTTTATTGTGTTTTATCTTTTTCAGTTTTCTCTCTTTTTCAGTTTTTTCCCCCTCAGCCGATCTCTATTTTGGCATTCCTAGTGGGAATAGGAATTCCTAATAGGATTAGGCTGAGGTGGCATTCCTACTTCTACTTTGACTACTTGTAATTCTGGTTATTATAAATAAAGGGCCTGGATGATCGATTTTGATCATTCAAGCATTCATTCTCAAGGCTGTTTACAAAATTTGTCACGTATCCTTAGTTTGGGGAATCTATTTATTTATTTTTGGTTATCTGCTTACATTGTTCATACCTTTCTCTGTGTATTGACTTTCCCACAATTTTTATCATATGTAATGATTTAATATTGTGCTAGTGTTTGAAACTGGTAAGCAAATGATTCTTTTTTAGCTACTGTGGGACAAATTTTTATTGTTGTACCTGTAATGTCAGTTAAAGTAGTTACAGTTATTCCTTCAAGTAATCCTGTCAGTGGAGTTATTTAGCTGTGTTCAGACTCTCTCTCTCTCTTTTGCTTCTCAGTTAAATATGTGAGTTTCTACTTTATTCTGTTGTGTATCCTTAATACTCTTATAGTCTGGTCAATTCCTTTTCTGTAATTTCTTGTTCTTTTATATTCCCCTTTTTTAGCTCTGTTGACATAAATTCCCTCAATGGTAATGTTTAGTATTTGAATATGATGTTTAATGCTATTCAATATTTTTTAGCAGATTTTAAGTGAATGTTTACTAATTTTCAAGAGTTTCTGTTTACTCCTTTTTAAACAGTGTAGTCTTATTTATACTGTTTTGTAGTGTGAAATTCATGGTATTTGTATATTTGGGAATAATGTAGGGCCATGCATGAAGTCACTTTTTCAACTGAGGATAAGCCAAAGCTTCTTAGTCAGGTAATTATCTGGTTTGGACTAGTCTTTATTATCTAGTATCTTATAATTTTGAAAATGTTGTGGATAAAAAGTGTTAGTTGTACACTTACTCTATGAGATATCTGACCCTGATATATCTGTAGTATTGGAACCTGGGCTTGTTGGTAGCCAATCGAAGCTCAACCTGAATAGGTTGTTTGCCAGCCATGACCTGCAGGCAGAAATTTGATACTTTGGCTTTTATAGAAGGATATTTCCTATGCATCTGTCTATCTTTCCTGTTTCTCCCCCCTTTTTGGTATTTTCTTCCTTTCTTCTCCTGTGTTCAGATGTCTGTTCACATAATCTTCATTTTATTCATTTCATAAATATTCTATTGTGCTTGGTGAATTAAAGTAGTTGAAAATTTGAATTCAAACTCGTGTAGAACTCTGGAAAACAAATTATTTCTTGCTTTAAGGGCTTGGACACAAAATTTCCCCCTTCCTCTGTTAGGCTTCCATAGTCTTTCTTACCAATGGGTTGTGTTTCCTTGTCTGTTATACCCCTATAGCTATTGTTATATTTCCATGCTTCTATGTTGAATTTTGTCCTACTTCCGTAATTTTATATTTCCAGTTGACATCATTACTCGGTGAGCTTGGGTTGAACATCCACGAGGCACATGCTTTTTCCACTGTAGATGGCTACTCCTTAGATGTCTTTGTTGTTGATGGTTGGCCATATGAGGTACAACTCTTTTTCACCATTTGTCCATAAGATGAAAATGAATTATTCGTATTTAGAAAGCAAGTTTTCTCCATGTTCTTATTTCAATGGTTTGCTACCTTATGTGCTGTTTTTCCACATTGTTTCTCACATTATTTGGATAGCAGTTGGAATAGTTCCTTTGATTTGGATATGGAGGACCATCTAATACGTCATTGAAGAAAGATTTCTTCTTTTTTTCCTATTGGAAGGGCTAGTGGAGGCAATGCAAATCTGTACCCTTGAACCCTAATAAATTAAAGTCTACTGGGTAGGGTCTGCATGATGGAACTCCTAAGCAAATAAGAAAACTAAAGAAAGTTTTGGAAGGAAGCTTGGAATTTTATAGTAAAGGTTATATGACAGAAGGGCAGAAGTAAAATAAGAAATACTATCACAAACTTAATAGAAATATTTGAAATCATCAAAACCTGACGGGAATAATTTGAGGTGAAAATTGAGAAGTCACTAACTAATGGTCAGAATTGAAACCTCATATCAGATGTATCTGATGCAAGCAAAATTTCAGCATTCAGCTTAAAACTGGGGTGCAATTTGATGGGTAACGACTGATACAAAAAACTTATCAGGAGAATAAGATGGATATTTTAAGCAACAAAAATTTAATGTTTAATGATTGGAACTATGATAGGATAGTTCCAGACATTCAGAAATCGAAGTTTAGCCCAAACTGATCACAAGAATTTACAATATGATGAAAAACAGGGTATCTAAAGTTGAAAATGAGGGATGTAAAATGACCTGAATAATGGGAACTAAACTGGAAAAAATATAAGAGAATAAGAAGAAGAACAGGAGCCCTGGATGCAGGTAAATCAGAAAAGTGGGCTTAATTTGAGCGGAAATAAGCTTTGAGTATGATTACACATGTGTTGGCCTGTTGGACCTTTGGTCCAGGGCTTTTTGTTGTAATAGGCCACTTTAATGGGGCCTAAAATATGGGTAGGTGGTAGGAATACAAGATTTATTAATTAAATTGTGATCTTAGTTATTGTTTTCTATTTCACTTCTTATTTGTTATTTTATCTTATCTTTAGCTGGGGTACGCTTGATGCTAGCAATCCTGCTTATCTTATTGTATCTTTATCTCATCTCTTTATCCCATCTTATCTCTATCTGTAGAGTCAGTCAAATTGTAAAATAGGTTGCTGTTTTTTATTAGTCGAAATATTATTGTCACCAGGGTCTGTTACTTTTCCAGACCTCATAAGGCATCTCGATGTCTCCATTCTGACCGTTGGATAGAGAGGACATAGTCTAGATTAGCCACATAAATTTTAGAGTCTAATTCAATCAAATACCCCCTTGTATTGGGATGCATCTCATGTATGTCCATGCATTTGCATTGTACTCTTAACATTACTGTGCACCATCCTAAGTCCTAACTTTGAGCAGGGCGAGATGGTTTAGATGGGAAAACCATGAAAATGAATGGCGCAGATATGTTTTGTGACTTTTGGAAATGTCAAAATAGTTGCGTCACTAATAACTACACTTTTTTATTATTTTCTTTGGATAAGGTTATTTGTAATCAGTTCTGTACTTGGGTTAGTTCACATTATAAATAGATGTAAAGGCCAAGGTTCTAAATTTCGGTTTCGACCAATGTACCATCGTAATTTTCGAAATGGGTTTGAAATTTGGTCCATTTCACAAGTCAACTTGAAATGGTCATTTCGGTGACCAAATGATGAAAATTTTCCCTGAAGCTTTATTGTAGTGCCTAGTTAAGCATGTTACGACGTGTGAATCATTATATTGAAAAAAAAAAATCCTCAAAAGTGGTAGTTTGGCTTTGGATCCTAGGTTGCTAGTGTACGTCTTAGCCTACTGTATCCTTTCCCTTATATAGTCTATTCTACACATCATTTAATTCTATAAGATAGAACATTCAATAAAAATAATTGAAATATGAAATAGGAATGAAGAACCATAAATTGGAAAGCATTACAATATTTGAGCAAAAGTTTTAAAATTTCAAGTGAAATATCTGCATTTTTGAGCAAATTTTCAACCATGATGTCATTTCACCAAAATTTTGACCGAAACTTTATAAACCTGTCAAGCTGCTGGTGGTTTTGTTTCGATCAGTGTCGAAACTGAGATGAACTGTGACCTATGGTGATGACCATAGGCCTCCCCAACAATTTGGAAACAACAACAGTTCAATTTTTTGTGAAATTTTGCTGCTGTGGATCCTAATTGTGCTTGGTAGATTCCAAGTGAAGGCTAAGGTGGATTCCTTAGTGGAAGATTGGATTCTCTTCATGGTATCAATTCTTCTATTTTCTATTAGATTCTAGTTTCATATTCTGTTCTATTAGTTCCATATCCTATATAGTAACACTGTTATGTGATCCCGTTGTACTAATCTCTAGTTGGATTTTTGGGTAACGGATTAGTTTTCATTAGTCCACCTGCAAGATTAGGCCCTTCGAGCCAATGGATCTTAGGATTCCACCTAAGATGCAGCACTTTGTCCACAGCAGCAACTTGAAGAAAACATGGGGAGGGGCTGTGGCCATTACATCTATTTATAGACTTGGTTGAAGATTAAATAATATTCCTATACTGCCAGGGAATTCAAAATATTACTAGAAAACCAGAAACCAGACCTAATGCTAACCTTGAGACACTCCTGACATATCTAGGACTAGAAATAAATAACTAGGTCGTGATTGACATCTAACGTAAAAAGGATAGTAGAAACTGACTCTATAAAACTCCACCACAGTGACTAACTAGAGTCCTACTTGAACCAGGAAACTAGCGTATATTACCTGTTCATAGCCTTTTTCCTCTTGCTCTTAGCTGACACTGCATTAGGAGTTAGAACTTAAAGATAGATCGAATCTAGTAAGAGAGAAGAGATTTACAGCAAGAAGAAGAGGAAGGAGAGAAGAGAAGAGAAGAAGAAGAGAAGAGAATGGGAGAATCGATTGTGTGTTGAGAAATCCTCAACACACATATTTACTTCATTAAGCACTTCTAAGAATTACATGGACCTCCCTAGGGAGGTAAATAGAAATAAAGAAGAAATAACAAAAAATACAACTTAGCCATGTCTAATAATAAGACAATGGCAGAACTACCCTTATACACCTATTCTAATAACTCTAACACTCCCCCTCAAGCTGGAGAATAAATGTCATATATTCCTAGCTTGCACAATAAGGTACTAAATAGACTAGGAATGAGGCCCTTAGTGAAGATATCTGCTACTTGATCACCTGTCTTCACAAAGGGAGTACAAATGCACCCAGAATCCAGCTTCTCTTTGATGAAGTGTCGTCAAACCTCAATATGTTCGGTTCGATCATGCTGAACCGGATTATGGGCAATGCTAATAGCAGTTTTGTTGTCACAATAAAGTCTCATTGGCCCTTCAGTTTCAAAACTCAAGTCTTGAAGAAGTCTTTTTAGCCATATAAGCTCACACACTCCATGTGCCATGGTCCTAAACTCAACCTATGCATTGGATCTAGCCACAACTGGTTGTTTCTTGCTCCTCCAGGTAACTAGATTACCACCCACAAAGGTACAGTACCCAGAAGTAGATCTCCTATCAGAGACTGAACCAGCCCAATCAACATCTGTGTCGCCTTCAATCTGCAAATGGTCATGCATGGCAAATAGAAGACCTTTTCCTGAACAGGATTTCAAGTATCTAATGATGCAATACACCGCATCGAGATGTCCACTCTTGGGAGCATGCATGAACTGATTCACCACTCCAACTGCATAAGAGATGTCTAGTTGAGTCAAGGAGAGATAGATTAGTTTCCCAACTAATCTTTGGTACTTGCTTGCATCTATAAGAGAAGGACCACATTCATCACCAAGCTTATGATTCGGATCAATGGGGGAAGTTGCTGGTTTGCACCCTATCATGCTTGTCTCTTTCAGAAGATCCAAGACAAATTTCCTTTGGCAGATGTTGATTCCTTTCATTGATCTAGATACTTCAATACCCAAGAAGTATTTCAAGAGTCCAAGGTTTTTGATCTCAAACTGTTTAGGCAGATAAGACTTCAATATATTTATCTCAGCAGCATCATTCCCAGTTACCACAATGTCATCAACATAGACAGTAGGAGCTGTAACTGTACCATTACCTCTCCTGATAAACAAGGTGTGGTCAGTTTGACTGTGATAATACCCATTCTTCAGGATGGCTTGTCTAAATCTCTCAAACCAGGCCTTGGGAGACTGCTTGAGGCCATAGAGAGCTTTCTTCAAGAGACTCACTTTCCCTTCAGTTAAGGGACACTTAAAACCAGGTGGAGGCTGCATGTACACTTCTTCTGCTAGATCTCCATGAAGAAATGCATTCTTCACATCTAAGTGGTACATTGGCCAATCTTCATTGGCTGCCACAAAAAGAAGAACTCTGATTGAGTTATGCTTAGCTACAGGGGCAAAAGTCTCCTGGTAGTCAATACCATACACTTGACTATACCCTTTTGCAACCAGCCTAGCTTTGTATCTTTCCACTGTATCATCGGATCTATACTTGATGGTATAAACCCATCTGCATCCAACTGGAGTTCTCCCCCTAGGAAGATCAACTAGAGTCCAAGTATTGTTCTTTTCCAGAGCCACCATATCCTCAGACATTGCTTGCATCCATTTTGGATCGGATAAGGCCTCTGTGACATTTTTGGGAATGGAAGAAGACTCAAGGGCAGTGGAAAAGACAATACCTGTAGGAGAAATAGGGTCATACGAAACAAATTGGGCTATGGGGTTAGTACAGGCTCTCTTCCCCTTTCTCATAGCAATGGGAAGTTCTAATTCAGAAGGAGAAGTATTACCTGACTGAGGAGGATGGGATTGAGGATGTGGATCCAAAGAGGGGTTTTGGCAGGGTTGCTTTCCTATTCCCTTTAACAAGCATTCACCTTTTGTGAATACAACATCTTTGAATCTTATTCCCTTATATTCTTTTTTTTTGCTAGCATCACCACCACTACTAGCATCAATATCAACAACACCATAAGCATCAACACATCCACTTCTTTGTATTTTCCAATATCAAATAGGAATGGGGAAGTGGAGGTAGGGAAGGGAGATAGAAAAGGAATGACATCAACATTCTGTTCACTTCCAGTACTCTCCCCCTGAAGAGGATGCTGAGGAGAAGAAAAGTAAGGAATAGACTCAAAGAAGGTGATATCTTTGGAGAGAAGTCGCCTTCGGGAAGGAGGATGGTAGCACTTATACCCTTTGGTGGAATCAGAGTAGCCCAAACAGATGCACTTGAGAGCTTTGGGATCAAGCTTGGTATGGGCTGATTTGTTGACATGAACATAGCAAACACAACCAAAGACTTTTGGAGGCGAGGAGAAGACTGAGAATTGAGAAGAAAGAAGAGCTAGGGGAGATTTGGAGCCACGGAGTGGAGTTGGCATCCTGTTAAGAAGAAAGGCAGCGGTAAGAAGTGCATTAGACCAGAAAGTCTTAGGCACATGCATACCAAAGAGAAGACCCCTGGTGATTTCCAACAAGTGGCGGTTCTTTCTCTCAGCCACCCCATTTTGTTGAGGGGGGGGGTCAACACATGCCAGTTGATGGATGATGCCATTATCAGTAAAGAACTGTTGGAGCCCCCCATACATGTACTCACCCCCTTTATCAGACCTAACAATTTTGATCTGAGTACCAAACTGAGTATTGATAAGTTGATAAAAATCCTTAAAAGCATCACAAACATAACTCTTTTGTTTCAACAAAACAGTCCAAGTAGACCTAGAATAGTCATCCACAAATGAAACAAAGTAACGAAATCCAGACAAAAAAGTAGTAGGAGAGGGCCCCCAAACATCAATATGGACAAGAGAAAAAAGTGCAGTAGATCTATTACCACGATAAGGATAAGATGTGCGACAGTGTTTAACAAAAATACAAGATTTATATTGAAAAACATGAGAAGAAGGAAAAGAAGTAAACAAGTGGGGTAGCTGTCTCCTTATAACAACAAAAGAGGGATGACCCAAACGTTGATGCCAAAGCATTACAGACTCCAAAGTACTACGGTCACTCCGACCACAAACATAAGCTGTAGCACTATATTGATCAGGTAACCGTGGTTCAAGAAGGTAGAGTCCTTTTTCAGTTCCACTGCCAATAACCCTCTTTGTCTTTAAATCATGAAAAAGACAATAGGAAGGGAAGAAAGTGACACAACAATTTAAAGATTTGGTTAGGTGACTCACAGATAATAGGTTAGTAGCAAAATCAGGAACATGAAGAACAGACTCAAGGGAAATAGAAGGGGTAACTCTCACATTACCGTTACCAGAGACAGAAGAAAGGGAGCCATCAACAACCCTTATAATGTAGTCCTAGATAGGTAGGAGACCTACTAGGAGCCAGATTAAAATCAGGTTTTGGACGAGTCTGCTGTTTGGGGCAGATTTGGGGCTGTTTAGGGCTAATTTAGGGTTTAGGCTAGGGTTAGGGGTGAATGTGATATATGGTAATGATCAGCAGGTCTAGGGGATTATTTTACTATAAAAATATTGAGATTTGGATGAGTTTAAAATTCCTGTAGAATTAGGGTTAGAGTTTGGGTGTTAGGTTTCAGGTTCTAGGGTGAAACTTAGGGTTTTGGATGGGGGTTTGAAGTTAGGTTTTAGATGATCAGATTGGGTTCAAACTAGGATCGCGTATAGGGGCTGGGATAGGGATGATATGTCTGAAATCTGAGAGGAATTGGGTGAGGGGATAGGGCTGGACAGAACTTAGATTGAACTAGGGTTTATGAAATTAAAACAGAAATTAAAGGGGGATTGAATGGGGAAGGAGAAGGAATGGAAAACAGAATTTATATTCAAACTTACCACAGGATTCCACCGGCAGCAGCTTGATCAATGAAGGATGAAACCACCTTCACAAAGAGAGAACCTCCCAGCCGTCACGGCGTAAGGAGTCACAGGAAGTCCACCCGTCCTTCTTCCTTGATAGATCCACAAGGCAACACTCCAAGGAGTAGGAGCAGCAGCAGCAGCAATCGGCAACCAGCAATCAGTCTTCTTTTTTCTAAAATTCAATTGTGGGGAGCCCTCCACGATTTTGTTTATTTATAATAAGGCCATAGGCCAATTCCTACTACAAATTAAATACCTCTCCTTCACAAAATCGTGGAAGGGAGAGGTTTAAGTCTAATTAATTAATTAAAACAGTATAATGACCTAACTACCCCTACTAACTTAAAATAAAAGAATCTGACTTAAAACTATTGATTTATTTGAAGATTCCTTACTAGCCAATAGGATTTAAGAACCTATTCGCCAATAGGAGCACTTCACTTAAATCAGTCCAATTGAACCAATTGGATGCAACCAATTTAAACCGGTTCGATTTAAAAAGCAGAAAATAAACTAAGTATGGAAAATGCAAGCAAAATAAACCTAACCTATGTCTCCCTAATTAAATCCTAAGTTTAGGACTTCTTCTTCTTCCTACTTGGAGCTGCATCACCTTACCTTGTCCCGTCCAGAGCAAATGGAGTAGGAATCATAATACTGTGACATACCAGTCATGTGATCAGAGGCTCCAGAGTCAATAATCCAGGTGAGTGCAGTAGGAGCAGATGAGACCTGCAGAGCTGAGGCAGAAGTAGCTGACCCTCCAGAGGTAGGACTAGTAGCTGACCCTCCAAGGTGAGACACCAACCGGCGGAACGCTGCAATATCATCTTGTGAAAGGGAATCAGGGGCAGGCTGGAGTCCAGATGTCTCAAACTCAAATGTCACAGAGTGAGCCCTAGCTCCCTCTCGCTTGCCTCTACGGGCACTAGATGAACCACCACGCATACCAGGGGGCTGGCCGTGAAGATTTCAACACCTGTCCTTGGTGTGTCCAAGCCTTCCACAATGATCACATTTAAATCTCTCACGGTGATCTCCACGAGTTGGTCCTTGGCCTTTCCCCCCACTTTTCTAGTCTCTGTGGGAACTAGAAACAAGAGCAGATCTCTCCGTTGATGGTGCAATATCCATAGTTGTTTTCCTGGTTTCCTCACTTTGCAAGTAGCTGCACACTTCATCTAGAGATGGAAAGGGAGATCTCCCTAAGATTTACCCAAGCGAAGAGACTCATATTCTGGGTTAAGATTACCAAGCAAAATAAGGATCCTTTCCTTTTCGTGGCTCCTGTAGACCTTTGCCTCATCATCAGAATTGGGCAGCTGGATGTTGTTATAGTGATCATATTCCTCCCACAATCTGATTACAGGGTTGTAGTAGTCAGATATACTCCTATCACCCTGTTTCATATGGATGATTTTTTGGAGGATTTGATACACTTTGTTGCATCACCAACTCTATCAAAAACCTTGGAGACACTGTCCCCGATATCTTTTGTAGTCTCCTTACTCATAAACCTCCTACCTATTTGAGGCTTCATGGAGAAAATCAGCCAAGTCATAACAGTGGAGTTCTTAGTCTCCCACTTGAGATAGCCTGGATCAGTTGTTGCAGGAGCCTTGATGGACCCTGTAATGTATCCCAACTTTCCCCTACTGCCTAGGGACAACTTCACAGAACGGGACCAATCCAAGTAGTTGGTATTGTCCAATTTCACAATTGAGATTTGGGTGTTGGGGTTATCAAAGGAAGCCATGGTTGGAAAACCACTACTTAGGCTGCCAGGTGTAGTTGGTCCACTGACCTCAAAATCTTGTCCAGACACAGTAGACATAATGGGTAGACACTTCAACAATCAATATAGTGTGCTGCTCAAATGGGGAGTATCCTCAACCCAAACAAAGGAGGCAAACCAGCAAACAAGTAGCTCCCAACAACCAAATCAACCAGACATAGAGCCAATACCAAAAAACAGCAAGTGTACAGGGAGTAAAAGCTTGTATAACATCAACCAAACTGCTCCAATAGCCTTCAGTCCATAGCAACCAATAAGTGTAAAAGGGACAAAAAACTCCATTCTTATCAACCAACACACATCCAATACTTAAACAGAGAATTCTGAGGTGCTGTGCACCATTTCTAGTTGGTCTTCACTTCCGATGCTTAAACATCGGGCCTTGGTATCTGATTAAGGACTTGGTCTATATTAGTAGTAGGGATCCTAAAATCTCAAATGATTTGATAAAGGACAAATTTTGTTTGGGCATTGCGCTAAACTTAGCTAGACATGCGCAAGCAAAAAATCGTGTATATATCTCCTTGGTTTAATCATAATAGTTTTTTTTTTACCATAAAAACACACACACACACAGCCAATACATTTAGCTTCAAAAGAAAGTTCAAACCAGAGGCAGAAAACAGAGCTGGTGGTACCTCCTCTCTTCAACCGAGTGGTGAGGGGTTTAAAAGGGTACCCCTAGGCGATCCACAAGCAGCAAATCCCTTCCCAAAAGATGGGAAGATGAGGGAGAAATAGGAGAACCACTCTTCAGCTGGGGGAAAAATTCTGGGTGGCTGCTAGGGCTTCAATCTTCATCAACAGCTACTAAACTCCATCCATGGTGTGTTAGTTTGAAGATAAGCCTCCAAAGAATGTAGTATGTGTATACTTCACATAGTACAACCCATAGTACTATATCTCGCGATATATCGGTATCTCGGGCCTACCGAGATATCCGAAATATCCGAGATATCGCGAAATATGCCCGAAATATTGCATTTTTTCTGCAATATTTCAAGGGTCCATCTCGGGGGGTATTTGGCCATATCTAGGCCTGAAACTTCATGGACAGCCTTATTTAAGCTTAATAAACACATTTAAACCATAAAATTGTAAAAATGTGTATTCAAATTGGTGTTTTGGGCTTGCACCCTTGATTGACATACAGTCGCCGACCCTAATGTATAAATAGTTAAATACACATAGATTAATGAAATCACAACTTAAGTTACAAATTACAAGTGCTAAATCGCTAATAGTAGTTCTTGTGCCTCCCTGGATCAATCCCACTCATGCCTCGCCGAGTCGACGTCCATCGCTTCTCTGTTTGAAGGACATATGTGGACGACGGTATAGAATCGGAGAAGAAACGAGTGTAGTCATCCACAAGTGTCACGTAAATAGAATCATCAACATACTGTAGGTAACCTATCCTAGGATATAAACTAGGGTTACCAATCGATCCATCCCGTGAAGAAGATGATCCACCGTGATATGATGTTGGCGCCGCGCAAGAGGCGATGGCATTGGCTGCATGTATGGTCGGTGAGGTTGGTAGCTAGGTCCGCTAGGGTATGCAAAGATGTTATCTACAAAAGATGATCCAAGATGTCCCTGGGGACTGGGACCGTAGTCATAGTCCCCTACCCCACTAAACGCCCATATGATGATGATCCATATCCATATCCACTTGTAAGGTTGTGATGCACCATAATCCGATGCCAATGGAGTGGCATGTGCATCAAAAGATGGGGCACGCCAATGTCCATCGGTCCTCCCTCCTATCACCCATACTGAAACCACCAACAGAGCTAGATAGGTTATCAATGTCCATGTGATCGGTTACAATCTGTGTTTGTCGACCCCTACGCTTCTGTTGTATGTATGTAGGGGCCTCTCGAGGGTGGGGTGCGGGGCACGTGCTCCGTGGTCCGTATCTTGTGTGGCATGATCAACCGTGTCTCTCCAGGTGAATCGGAGCGGCTCTACAGTGCCGTATCCTGGGCCTCCTGGCCTACCACATAACGCTCTCGCATGCTGTCAAATTCTTCACCAGCATCACCACCACCAACATCACCACCACCAGCATTACCACCACCAGCATCACCATCACCACCACCAACATCACCATCATCACCATCATCATCATCATCATTTGAGGACTTAGACCAGTCTTCATCATCAGCAACATTGCCACCAGTGGGCTGGAATGGTATGGGTGAGGCTTCCCTTGTATGTATCTGACCCTCGTCAGCCATATACTCGTCCACATCAACACCAATCTCAGAAGCTATCATGGGGTCGGGCTTACCTCCCTCCTCATCCAACACTAGCTCACCTCTATCCCTCACCCAATCCACAATAGGGTCCTCATCGTCTGAGTCAACTTGAAAGATGTCAGCTAGATCAATGGTGCCCCTCTGTCCCACATGTCCCATGCGTATGTGTTGCAGTTTCAGCCTCAAGTTGTAGTGCACATACACCATGTCAAATAAACGTTGAGACCCCAATCTGTTGCGCCTCTTGGAGTGGATGAGTGCAAAGGTACTCCAGTTCCTCTCACAACCAGATGCAGAACATGTTTGGGCAAGGAGTTTAATTGCTATTCTTCTTAAGTTTTCAGCCGATTCCCCATACAACACCCATCATTCAGCTGCATTACAAGTTTACAACAAAAAAGACATGTGTCAAATGCTGTTTCAACTTTCAACTTTCAAATTTCAATACATATGTAATTTAAAACTTAAAAGAATTACCAGCATCACCACGTGCTCTGCCTTGTATCGCAGCCTCAGTTCCAAAACTTCCCAATGCATCCTTAAATACCTTGATCTACACCCATGTGGAAAATTAGTAAGTACTTCTTCACTACTTATTTGAAAGCATGAATAAGTTGAGTTTCCAAATGAACTCACTTCATTGTTGCAAATTGCTTGTAGAGCACCATCTGGCTCCAACTTCTTCACTACTTGTTTCACAGCATCAATAAGTTGAGTTTCCAACCCAAGCCTATTGTTATATTGATACTTAGGGTTCAAGTAGTATGCTGAAATATGACATATAGAATAGAGGTATTGTCAAATGCATAGGTAATTAGTAAATAATAATACTATGAATTAGTAAACATAAAACAAATTTACTCACCACCTTATGCAGTGGATGCATAAGTTGATTCTCCCAATGAGCATTTATGATATCTAAGAAGTGTTTGCTATCATGGAGGAGCCACACTATAGACATTATCTTTCATCAAGTCTATTGCGATATAGGACAGGCATGGTTAGGCCCTTCGAGGCGAGTCGACAACGTGTAGAACTTTAACCACCGGCTCTAAAACTTTCACCACTTTGCTTAGTTTGGTCCGAAGTCCTCGGATGACATCGTTGTTTGTGCTTCCCTCCCATTTGCGATCTTGGAACCCTTCCATTCAAACCACTCCTCGAAAGCAAACATGCTTCTCAACCCGGCCTTCTTTGTCTCAATGCTTTTGAGAGCAATGTAGTTGGTGGCAAATCTTGTGATGCCAGGCCTAACCAAGTCACCCCCACATTTTTCCCTCAATAGATTGAGTGCATAGGAGTGGTTGTATACAAAGTTGGTGACTTGTCTTGTACTTTCAACCACAGTCTTCACCAACTTTAACTTTCCCATATCTTTTAGCATTAAGTCAATGCAATGGGCTGCACAAGGAGTCCAAGAGCCGGTACTTACTATTGTTCATCATCTTCTCACCGCCACTTGAAGTTACTTCCATTGTCTGCTATAACTGGACAACATTCTCAATACCCACATCTTTTTCCACTACTTCCTTTAACAATCAGAAATATATTTTGCATCCTTTATCTCTTTGGATGCATCCACGATTGAGGAACACTGTCCTCCCATCACAATAAACCATGAAATTGATGATGAACTTTCTTGTAGGCCCACCCATCCATCTGCCATTATAGTCACCCCATATGTCTCCCACATATTCCTCATCTCACTAATGTACTCATCAATCTCACTCTTTTGTTGAGGTAGATAAACATTCATTACCTCATATGGGGTGGGGCCCTTGAATCCTGGGCCACCTTTGCAATGGTATCTATCATGGTATCATAATGGGGGCCTTGTGCGTGTTGCGGATGGTATGGTATAGCATCCACTTAGCTATTGATTCTTTAACCAATCCCTTCATCCCCTTCTATGCTCCTTTGATTCTGTTGATTGCTTCCTTTCTTCTTATGCAATTTAGGATCGATGTTGATGGTGGTACTGCATCTGCATCTGGTAGAGGTGTTGGGGTTGCCCTCGCACTTTGTGATCTTTTAAAAGGATTCAAAGTTCTAGGACCTCCGGAACGCCAATCCTCCACTACCCCTACTCTTTGTCTCTGCTGATCATCTTGAAAACTTACTCTGCTCCTTGAAACAGTCCGCCTAAAATCCCTAGCCTCCTCTGCTGTTTGTATGTCATCAGGTACTGCAATGTCATCATCATCAGAGGAGTCATCATCATCATCATCATCATTGTATCGTCTTCCTCCTCCCATCGAACTCCTCACTGTATCCTCAAGTTGTTCTCTTATCCTTTGCTTGTCAGCCTTCCTCTTCTTTCTTCCCCTCAAACTATCACCAATCTCCCTGGCTACTTCAGTAGGGACCATATGACAACCTACAACATCTTTAGATCCTCCAGTCAGATGTTGTTTAAGTCTACTGGACCCACCTCCCATAAATTGCATGTGACAATAGTTACATATAGATTTTCTCTTATCCCCATCAATGGGAGTACCATGTAACCATGCAATGTCACCCCTATGCTGGCTGGCTGGTCTCTCTTGTTCCCTCTGTTCTCTATGTTCCCTCCGCCCCCTTTGTTGACTACTTTCCCCCACCTTTTGCTTGCCCTTCGCACGTTGTCTATCACAATCCGCCATAATGATACTTGTTTACTGCAATGTAAGTAACACAAATAATTAAAAAACTTAATGTAGATGCACTTCAATTGACACTTTTAGATTACTAATACACTTGTATAGTTATTTAATATTTTCCCCCTAACCCTTATATTTTTCACATAATTAAAACCAATTTTTTATATATAATGTTAATATAAGTATTGACCTAACACAACAAAACCAAAAATTAGTAAACATAATATACATGTAATGCATCTCAAAACATATAGCAATAACTTTCATATTTTTTCATTATTTTTTAAACTTAAAACTCATATTTTTCCTTATTTATTTCTGTTTTTTTAATTTTTTATATATTTTTCTTAATTTTCGAAAATTAAAAGAATTATTTAAGAGCAGAAAAATAAATCCGACACTGTGAAGCCGTAGATCGGTCATTGGTGTCTAACATATATTTAATTCATTACCATCTAAGTCATATTACCCCTAATTATTTCCTATTTTAGTTGTAGGAAAATGAATTTTTAAAACCAGAAAAAAAATAAAAAAAATACATATGGGAAAAAAATTTCGACACCGTGAGGTCTAGATCGGCCTCCAGGTGTCTAACATATATTAATATCATCAACATCCAACAACATTTGTACAAATTTTTTTAAAAAAAAATAGTTTTAGAGAAATAGAATTTACCTTAAATAATGAAAATAGGCTTGGATGATGAGCTTAGATGACCCTCCGACGTCTTCCCGGCGACAAGGAGCTTCAACAATGCTTGGATGAGGCTTGGAAGGGAGGAAGAAGAGAGAAAATTTGAATTTCAGCAGCTCTCGGTCGAAATATCGACCAAGAGCTGCGAAATATGGAATTATAAGGCTCTTAATGTGACACTATTTGTCACTTTTACAATATCTCGCGATATATCGTGAGATCTCGCGATATATCGTGAGATCCACGATATATCGTCGATATATCACGATATATCGACGAGATATTGTATTTTTATGTTTCGGAAGTGTTTCGTATCTCGGACATATCGAGATTCACGAAATATGGCGATATATCGCCGATATTTCGCGAGATTTTATACCATGGTACAGCCTCTAATGGAACTCTTTGTCCTCTTAGGGTTCCAAAGAGTGGTGAAGGAATAGACAGCCAAGCTTAGTTGACTCTCAAACCAGATTACTTAGCTCTGATACCAAGTTAGAACTGAAAGATAGATTGAATCTAGTAAGAGAGAAGAGATTTACAGCAAGAAGAAGAGGAAGGAGAGAAGAGAAGAAGAAGAGAAGAGAATGGGAGAATCGATTGTGTGTTGAGAAATCCTCAACACACATATTTACTTCATTAAGCACTTCTAAGAATTACATGGACCACCCTAGGGAGGTAAATAGAAATAAAGAAGAAATAACAAAAAATACAACTTAGCCATGTCTAATAATAAGACAATGACAGAATTACCCTTATACACCTATGTAAACAGCAGTGAAAAATAATGCTTGAATGATCTTCATTGGTCACCAAGGCCCTTTATTTATATAGAATTGAAGTACAATTAATCAAAGTACAAATAGGAATGTTGCCTCGGTCCTAATCCTATTAGGAATTCCTAATACAACTAGGAATGCCAGAATAGGACTCGGCTGAGGGAAAAACAATAAAACAAAGGGAAAAATAAAAGAAGAGAATCATAATCTGACTAGTACTACTCCTAACTTGACTAGGACTAATCCTAATCAGCTAGGACTAGTAGGACTAATCCTAATCTAACTAGGACTACTTACCCCAATCGGGTAAGCAGCCTATTTCAACAACCTATTCTAATAACCCTAACATCAGGAGGTTCTGGGATGGTTGTGTAGGGATGTTCACCATGGGCAAAGTCAAACTTAAACGGAGTCAATTATTTTTAGTGGTTGATGTGCTACGCTGAACTAGGAGAAAGAGTCGGTGGGTTTGTGAGTTGTGCAAGAACTGTTCCGTTCCTGCAGAGTACATAATATCTGGTACAGTGTAGGTTGAGTTGTTGGGGCACCTTACAATAAAATTCATTTAGTTATAGATGCACGCTTACTAGTGTATGTGTGGTAGATTTACTTGATACATATGGGTTTACTATTATTTTTGAAGGTTCTTTATTTTTATAAAGAAATAAAAGTGGACCATATGGGTTTTCCCAATTATTCTTAAATTTAAATTTTCTATCATTTTAATATTAGCGATCTGATCAACTTTGACTTAAAAAAAAGATCAAGTCTTATATTAGATGAACCTATTGCTATGGTATTTTTCCACATTCCAGAACCCCAATGAAATTTCCTTCATGGATCTTGTTTCGCCATTGAACTCTGTTTAAAGACAGTTGAATCCATGGAATGTTTAATTGATACTTTCCCGGTACTTTATTCAGATAAAATCAGCAATATGGTTTGTTTTGATTCTTATATTGTTCTGTTATCCTTTTCCTGAGTTTATGGTAGGCTCCAGTTTATTTGGTATGGTTATTACACCTTTGGTTTGAAGTTGAAATCATCTAGGCACTTCATTTTGTTTATTGTTAAGTTTAATTTGTATGTTTGCATGTTTAAACTATTGTTTAAATTTTGAGTTTTGTCTTCCCCCATTTGTTTGACTATAAATCACGGTGCTTACTTTATGATGGAATTTTAGGAAACCGAAAAGCTTAAACATACTCTGGAAAAAGAGATTTTAAAGAATGAGGTAACTGTTCTTTCTTTACTTCACAATCGCATGCTGAACAATTTCATGTTTAACTTCAAATTTTGGTGTTCAATTTCATGTTTCTTAATTTTTATTGCTGCTTACATTTTTCTACAGAATCTTGTTCAATTGATTTTGATTTCTATAAGTATCAGAATTTTGAATTTTTTTAGTTCTTTAATCTCGAACTCCGATTTAAACATTTGTTTGCCATCAATTTTCTGCTTTCTACTTAAATATTAAGGCTGTTTGGTTGTTGGGAAAGACTCGGGTGGAGAGAAAAACCCAAGACAATTTGATGGAATATGGTGGAATAACTTCAGACTTCGATTCATGAGCTTTCGTTTTCCGTGTTTTCTCTCTCTGCCCACCCTCTCCAATATCCGGCTAATTGATTGGATTTTGTGGAGTTTCCTAGGAAATTTGACTGTACCTTATCACAGCCTTCACCTGGAAGATATGGCCCAATCCCTTTTCCTTCACCCACAACTTTTCCTTGCTAACCAAACAACCACATTCTGGGGAAAGTTCCAGTTTATTTCACTCTGATATCCTAATTTTACTACACCCTACTTTAGTTCCTTACACTTCTTAGAACAACCAAACAGAGCCTGTAGTTTCACGTCTGATTTGGATTCTGGGTTGGTGTACACTGTACAGTTCTACCGTTCATTCCTTCATTAAACTTTGATCTGATTTCTCAATTTCAAGATCTTCTCTTAGGATTCACAGGACCTTTTTGGGGTTATTTCATGATTCGGGAGTTCTGTTAGTGTTTAGACTCTGAAGGCTCTTAAACCATTTTTTTTGTTGGGGGGGGTGAAACTTGATCTTCCAGTGATACAGTGAGAATTGCACCTTATTAACAAAACAGGAATTTCGTGAATGGCTTGAATGATCAATGAGATCTGTCAAGCTCTCTATTTATAATAATAATAATAAAAGAGATCACAAAGGGAAACACTGTTCACGATATTGTTCACGTGAACAGTGTCACAACCCAAATTACAATTCTACCCCATTTCAAAAGTACATAAATAAAGCATAACTGAAATACCAAAAATACCCTTATAATATCGGGTAACACATCTCAACACTCCCCCTCAAGTTGGGGCATAGATATCCCACATGCCCAACTTGACTAGACTAGGATAAAACAACTTCCCACTTAACCCTTTGGTGAAGACATCAGTCAGTTGATCTCCAGACTTCACAAAAGGGATACAAATCTGCCCACTCTCTAACTTCTCCTTGATGAAGTGTCTGCAATCTCCACATGTTTGGTACGGTCATGCTGTTCGGATTGTGGGCAATGCTAATTCTTGCTTTGTTGTCACAAGACAACATCATTGGAAGATGAACAGAACCACGGATATCAAGGAGTAAACTCAAGTCACAGTAACTCACATATGCCCTGGGCCATAGCACGGAATTCAGCTTCAGCACTAGATCTTGCCACAACATTTTGCTTTTTACTCCGCCATGTGACCAGATTTCCTCCAACGGAAGTACAATAGTCGGAGGTAGATTTCCTGTCAGGGTTACCACCCCAGTCAACACCTGTGTAAGCCTCAATGCGAAGATGGTCATGAGACAAAAGGATCCCCTTTCCTGGAGCTGACTTCAAGTAATGGAGAATACGAAGAACAGCAGCCATGTGAGTGGAATAAGGATCATGCATGAACTGGCTCACAAGACTCACAGCAATGGCAATATCTGGTTTGGTGTGGGAGAGATAAATCAGCGTGCCCACCAATCGTTGATATCTGCCCTTATCAACATGTTCACCATCCTTCTCTTGCAGACGGGTAGTAGCTTCCAAGGGAGTGTCACAAGGATGACAACCAAGCAAACCAGTCTCTGATAGTAAATCTGTCACACCCCGACCCGGTTATTAAGGGCCAAGTGTGGCGGGATGTCTTTGACATCCAACCAATCCCCAAGGATCACAAGTGCAGTACCCTATTCACAATCATTGCTCACAGATACAGTAATTAGAGGCAGCGGAAACAATTTAATTAATAGAGATAACATCATTAGTAAGAGAAGTCTAAATGATAATTCATTTATATAAATGAGAAGGCTTGTGATACAACTATACAGTTCTCAAAGGTACTACAGAGTAAAAGTATACAAGAAACTATTCTATAACTATATGAAGCATTTATAAAGCATAAAAGAGTGGGGAGGTAGCCTGGACTATCAGGCCAAGATCAAGAGGTTGCCCAATCATCACATGCGCACGAAGTATCGTGCACTTCAAACTCCAGCGCCGCAAATCCAACATTAGAAGTAACTAAATCACCTGAAAAATAAGGATATCCACAGGGGTGAGCTCTCAACTGAGCCCAGTAAGGGGGGTACAAGCATACAAACACAATAAATCCATGATGCATGTGCTAAACTAACATGTTCCTAGCACAGATACTAAGTCTCATGGGGTATAAGTACTACTATTAGTGGTAGATGCTAACCTCGGTCTCGGAACTAACCCTTCGGTTACCCGAGCGAAACCATTCTACCACGGTGAGGACCCGCCAGTTCCGAAACTAACACATCGGACCCCGACAGACCCCCAAATGACCAACCCTGCCTGTTTATTCCTACAACGGAATTAGGGACCTGCTAACATGGGACAGAAGATGGCATCCCCAAACTAACACATCGGTCTCTGCCACGGGTTGTCCAACACCTTTCCCCCTGTTGGTAAGCGGCGCAGTACTGGGTAATGAATATCAACCTAGCCCAATGCAGTCTAAACATGATGAGGCAAGCATGATCTGAGTTATAAATTACCGAATTCCATCACCATAAATTCACATCATATAAATAATCAATGGAAATGCAATGCAGTATGTCTTTGTGCAACCTATTTTACATGCAATCTAATGCATTAAATAAAAGCTAGAAAACTACATGCCCGGTATAGAGGTAATGATGCAGAGCATGGCATTCAAGATAAAGTTGAAATTAATGTGAGAAACACGCAGAAATTAAGGTCGAATCCCCTTACCGTAGTTGTAGCTAGCCTAGGTGAATAAACTCCAATAGGCAGGCAAGAACAGACCAAGACAGTCCTAAATATGAGACAAGAATATTATAGATTAGTTATAGAAGGAATTCTAGGTCAGCTACCCACCAACAATCCAACAAACCGACTAGAAAACAAGAGAAATGACTCCTAAACAACATACCAAACACCATGCAATAGGTTTTGGGATGGTCCAAGGTCAAGTCCCAAGGGGTCTAGGTCATAAGGGCACAAAAATGGGGGAGCCGGATGCAGACTTCTAGGGAGCCGGTCAACCGCCCCTGGGCCTGCAACTCCATCCGGGAGTGTGTCCGAATTTAGGGTTTTTTTCCTATTTTTGGGTAGATCTTCACATGCAAGGAAGAAACTAAGTGTTTTAACATTATATAAAGGTGGGTCTACCTATATGGGAGTTTAATTTCATAAATAACTTCATAATTTTGGTAATTATTCAATTAAACCTAATTAATTAGTTTAGGGTTTATAAATTGCCATCAAGAACAGCAATACAACTTTCAGACTTGGTAATTTCCCAAATTTCAGGTCTTAGAGAGTCAAAAACTGTTTCAAATTAGTCTAATTATGCTCAATTTCACAAACCCAAGCTTGGTCTCCAAGCTTTAATGGCAGAAATTCTTAATAGGTGAACTAGAGATGGAGAAGAAGGGAAATAAAGAGGAAGACAACAAGTATCCAAGGCTTACCTCAGTTATAGGAACAAATTTAGAGTGCAGGCAGCTTTCTAATGGAGATTCTTAGTTTAGCTCCAAGTGTTGAAGACAAGCCTTAAGGTAAGCTTCCCTTTTTTCCCTCTCTTCTTCTCTTCTGTTTTCCTCTTCTTTCCTTCTCTCCCAAGCTGGAACAAATTTCTTTAGCTCCCTTAGACTTGTGAATAGTGATCAATTGGAAAGGCTTTTGATATTTATCTAACTACTTAAGCACTAAGGGGTAAATCTGTCTTTTGGACAGAAATTAGATTTAAACTAATTTCTAAAATAGTTTATAAACCTGAATTCATATTTATTGGTCTATTCTATCCATAACTTGATGCCGGGCGACATTAAAGGTCCTCCGAATACGGGTAATTGTCTGGAACAACATTCCCCATTAGGGAACCGGGTCCCACAGTGACAATTTTAGTAAAATACCCTTCTAACCCTATTTGGTCGTACAAAACGTTATATAAATATATTTTAAATTATACTTACATTGAGTTTAATTAAGGGGGAGGTCCTGCAGTCTGTCCAGCCAGCAGACCCAACACAGGTAGCTCTGGTGCGGGGTCCCACTAAATAAAAATTATTATTCTGCCCCTAATACACTAATTAATTAAAAATACAACATATATACATATAAAATGGGATTCTTACCTGGGATTCGGCCTAAGACAGAGAGAGGCTTCGCAGGCCATCAATCCAGCATGCCAAGCTTATGTGTTGTCTTTTGCTAGACACCTCAGACTCATTTAAGGCCACGGTAGTCGGCTGATCAGAATGCTTTTACAGACGAGTCATGAGATAGGTCTGAATTTCTTAATCAAGACGGCCCACAACTTAGTAGCTAGTATGGCCAAATATTGAACCAGAACCTGAAATCACACAGATTTCAAAAGTTCAAATTTATTCGGAAATTTGACCGGGTTTCACAAAATCTAGAACATACTTTCTCTGGGAGAGAAAGATGCCTTTTGGAGAACGGGCAACTTCAATCCCAAGAAAATATCTTAGCTATCCTAGATCTTTTATGTCAAATTCCCGTCCCAAGAAAGCCTTCAGGTGAGAAACTTCATCTGTATCATTATCAGTCACAACTATGTCATCAACATAAACTATGAGAAGAGTGACCTTTTCTCCCTTTCGCTTGATGAACAGAGTGTGCTCTGCATTACTCTGTTTGTATCCACAGGAGACCATGGCTTTATGAAACCTACCAAACCATGCCCGTGGAGATTGCTTCAACCCATAGAGTGCCCTTTTGAGCCTACAAACTTTCCCATGGGTCTTGTCAGAGGCAAAACCCGGAGGAACATCCATATAAACCTCCTCTTCCAACTCCCCATGAAGAAATGCATTTTTGCATCCAATCGCCAGAGGTCCTGCACCAAAGTTGACAAAGACAAGACAAGAAGACCCGGACAAAGGTTCAACTTCGCAACAGGGGCAAATGTCTCCTAGTAGTCGATCCCATAAGTCTGAGTGATGCCTCTAGCCACAAGCCTGGCTTTATATCTATCCACTGTTCCATCTGGCTTCTGCTTGACAACAAATACTCATTTGCACCCGACTGGTTTCTTACCCGAAGGAAGAACAACTAGCTCCCATGTCTCATTTTTAAGTAAGGCCGTCATTTCTTCCATCATAGCTGCTTTCCACTTTGGATCTGCAATCGCCTCCTGCCATTTCTGAGGAATAGAAATAGAGGAAAGAGAAGAAACAAATGCACGATAGGAAGGAGATAAAGCATCATAGGAAACAACATTGGAGATGGGGTGTTGGGTGCATGACCTAACGCCTTTACGAACAGCGATAGGTAAGTCAAGGGAAGGATCCTTACCAGATGATGTAGCAGGGTCTGGATCTGGATCAAGTGCAGACGATTGTGGAGGTGGTATGATGGTGGTGGTAGTCTCAACTTGTCTTATGCGCTCCCGGGTATATACCTTATCAACAAGGATTAGACTGACTGGTCTACGCTCCCCCTGAATAGGAGCCACTGTAGGAGCTGGTCACAGAGGGCTCCCCCTGAATAGAAGCCGGAAGAATAGCAGACACATCTTCAAAACCCTGATCCTGTTCCCCCTGAAGAGGTGTTTGGAAATAATATGACAAGGACTCATGGAAGATAATATCCATGGAGACAAAAGTACGACGAGAAGGTGGATGTTAACACTTGTATCCTTTCTGGGTCGCAGAATAGCCCAGAAAAATACACCGAATGCTCCGTGGATCAAATTTCCCATGAGGATGATGATTGCGGACATAGCAGACACAACCAAAAACTTTGGGGGGGAACCATAAAGGAGGAGGAACCCTGGAGGAGATCAACGGGGGAATGACCATTAAGGACACGGGTAGGCACACGGTTGATGAGATAAGCAGCGGTAAGAATGGCATCACCCCAGTAGTGAGAAGGAACCTACCGTGCAAACATAATGGCCCGGGCTACCTCAAGAAGATGTCTATTTTTCCTTTCAGCAACCCCATTCTGGGCAGGTGTGTCAACACAACTGGTCTGATGGACAATACCATGTGCAGCCAAATAAAGTTGGAACTAACCCGCCATGTACTCTCTGCCATTATCACTGCGTAAAATGCGCAAGGTGGCATTGAATTGGGTCTGACCCATACGATGAAATAACTGAAAACAGCGGAAGACCTCACTTTTATGGCTCATCATGTATACCCAAGTGACACGAGTATAACAATCAATAAACAAGACAAACCATCGATAACCAGAAAGGGAAGTACAACGGGCAGGGCCCCACACATCAGAATGAACCAAAGCAAAAGGAGACTCACTTCTTTTATTTAATGAAGAATAACTGGAACGAGTTTGTTTGGCCAAAACACAAGCCTCACATAAAAACTCATTCCTATTACAATGCTTAATCAAGTGCGGAAACAAAAGAGACAGTACTAAGGGATGGATGACCAAGTCGACAGTGCCAGAGATGAAGGTTAGGGGACGAGGTGGACTGTAGATGATGAGCTGTAGAGGAAGCCGAATGCAAAGTAGAAGGCTAACCCGGGTCAAGTAAGTAGAGACCACCCTGCATCTTACCACCCCCAATCGTGCGCCCCGCCTCCAGCTCCTGTATGACACAATGAGAAGGGAAAAAAGTCAGTTTGCAGTTCAGATCTCTAGTTAGACTACTAATAGAGAGAAGGTTGGTAGAAAAGGACGAAACATGCAAAATAGATTTGAATGAAATAGTAGGTGAGCAGCGTATGGAACCCTTCCCATTAATAGGAGAAAGGGAACCATTAGCTAGTCGAACATTGTCTTTGCCAAAAGATGGAGAATAAAGATGAAATACATGGGAGGAGCCAGTCATGTGGTTAGTGGCACCGGAATCTATAATCCAAGGACTGGATACAGCCGATGCACATAGACTATTGACTGAAGTACCTGAGGCAAAATTAGAACCAGGAGGGGCAGCAGGTGCAGATGCCATAGTGGAGGCAGCGGAAGAGGCCTGTAGCATGCGACGGAAAGCTAGGAGCTCATCTTGAGTAAGCCCAATGTCAGATGAAGGGGCAGCAGCAGCAGTAGTAGGAGAATCAGCCATATGAGCCTTGGGCTTAAACTTCCCACGGGCTTTCTTGTCCTCAAAATTAGCGAGCTTCCCATGGAGCTTCCAGCATTGAGCCTTAGTATGATAGAGCCTGTTGCAGTGTTCACACTTGACAGGACCTTTAGGGACAGCAGTACCACCATCAGTAGTGGTAAGAGAAGAAGTACTGGAAGCAACTTGCGAGGCGGATCGATCAACAGTAGAGGAATGCAGCATAGCAGCCCGATGAGATTCCTCATTATGAACCAAGGCAAAGGCCTGCTCTAGGGATGGAAAAGGGGACTGCCCAAGTACTTGCACCTGAATAGGATCAAACTCCATATTTAGTCCAGCCAAAAAATCATAGACACGTATTTTGTCAACGTGTTTGCGATAGGCAGCCAGATCAATGGCAGTAGAGGGCTGATAGTCAGAGTAATGATCCAATTGCTGCCACATGTTCTTGAGGGCAGCATAGTATTTGGAGACAGAGAGCTCTTGTTGGGTAGTGGCATTAGCCTTCTTTCTAATCTCATAGACCTGTGCATCATTCCCCGTGCGACCATAAGTCTCTTTGGCACCATTCCAGATAGTATGGGCTGTGTCCAGTAGAAGAAAATTGTCTGAGATATCCCCTTGCATAGAATGGATCAAGTAGGGCATCACCATCACATCATTAGATAACCACTTGTTGAGCTGAGAACCCTCTTCCACTGGTTTAGTTGTTGTCCCAAGAAGATGGCCAGTGAGGCCACGGCCAGCTACTGTCAAATAGGTAGACCGAGACCACTTCAGATAGTTAGAGCCATCAAGTTTGATTGGGGAAGCAAGGGGAAGAAAATCAGTCCGGGGCTGGCCGTCAATGCCAGAAGAGGCCGAAGAAGAATCTGAACCAGTCATTGCAGCAGGTAACCAATCTTCAATGAAGCAGCAAACAGCCAAAAAATATCCAAAAAAAAATTCTAGAATCGACCCCCAATAGAAGAGGACTGTATTGGAGCAAAAAATCTCAGATATGTAGGCTGGGAATGATGTTGAATGAATTCAGCAAGGGTGCCAATCGGATGCAACAGGATCCAGCAGCCCAACCCCAAGATCGATTAATGTTAGGGTTTTGAAAAAAACCCTGAGAAGAGAGATCAATAAGGGGCTGGGGTCTTCAACCACTCTGATGAAGTGAATAGGGTTGAGAACAATATCAAATAAAGATCCCACAATAGAAGATGCAGCCGAAACAGATGTAGAGGCCTGATCTCCAAAAAAAATAGGAATCTTCAAATCGCAGACAGTTCTTCAGCTCCACTCGATCCAAAAAAGAGGCATAAAAAAGGAGGTATGTTGGGGCAGCAGCTAGATCATTACGATCACCTCAGTAATGCTGCCCTAATGGGAGAAGAAGAACCAAAAGAAAGGAAGAAAGAAGAAGGGAAGAAGCTCGATGGAGGGAAGGAGAAAAAAAATCGAAGGGAGGGAGGTCAGTTTTGAAAACCTAGATCAGAGTGTATTTGGCTCTGATGCCATGTTAACAAAACAGAAATTTCGTGAATGGCTTGAATGATCAATGAGATCAGTCAAGCTCTCTATTTATAATAATAATAATAAAAGAGATTACAAAGGGAAACACTGTTCACGACACTGTTCATGGGAACAGTGTCACAGCCCAAATTACAATTCTACCCTTATTCAAAAGTACATAAATAAAGCATAAATAAAATACCAAAAATACCCTTATAATATCAGGTAACACATCTCAACACACCTTTATTACCTTTACGTTTGTGAATCTGCCTGCATAATTGTATCTTTTCTCCAAGGTTCAAAAACTCGTATTTCGGTCAGACCAAAATGATCAAAATATGCCGAAATGGGCTAAATTTCGCCGAAGCGGTGAGTTTTTAGCCAGTATGTTTCGGTTGGCCATTTCGGGGGGTTGGGGAACGACTATATTAAGCTCCGTCACTTTAGGGAAACCTTATTTTTTAGCCTATATAAACATATATTAACCTTTATATTGCAAGAAAAGTCACACAAAGTGATGTAGTCCTAGATTGGTAGATAATCCAACTAGGAGCCAATAACCAGGATCTGACATGAACTGGTAAATCGGGTAGATCAAAATTGGGTTTTTTGGTCAATTAGGGTTAGGGTTTAATAGAACCTAGGGTTTGATGGTAGGGTTAGGCTAAGTTGATGTAGAGTTGTTTATCAGTGAAGGTTACGTTAAGTTTTAATGGGGGGACAGTATGCTGGAATTGAATTGCAGCAATTTAGAGTTAGGTTTCCGGGTTTCTAGGAAGAGAATAATGATGGAATCTAGGGTTTAGGTTTGTCTGTTGGGGCTATAACCAAGATCGAGTTTCCCACTAGGTGTGAGGGAGATTCGGTCCAAGTTTGGATGGATTTTGATGGTCTGATGTGAAGTTATGGTGAAATCACAAAATTAGAAAGTAGAAGAATGAAAATCGAAACATAGGGTTTCAGACAAACCAGTCACCAATTGAATATCAGAGCTGGAATGAGAAGAGAAGATAATGCTTGCAGGCTGTGCTCCAAACCCAGATTTAATAACTTGAAACAGAATTAAGTTGCAGCTACAGGAATCTGAAGAATAGGCAGCTCGAGCTTCAATGGAGAAAACCCAAATCCCAAAGAGCTGTGGTCTGATTCTTCTTCAAGCAGTGATCGATTGGCCTCCTTGAATAGCTGAAGTTAGTCTTCAGATTTGTTATTAATACTCTTGAACAAGCAGAGAAATTCCAGCAATAAGATAGATGCTTCAAGAGATCGAATAGGGTAGAATTGGGGTTGTTCAAAAATTCGGCAGAAGGGGGATGGAAAGCAAGTAGCTATCTCATGAGTCAGCAATACTCAAGTACAAACTTTGTATTTCTTCAATCATGGGCTCAACTGAGCAATTACACTTTATTTATAGCCACAATGGTTGGACATAGAAACTAAAATCAAACTCAAACTAAGACTCAAACTAAAACTAGGATTCCCAAGTAGGATTCAAAGCAACAAGATAGATGCTTCAAGAGATCAAATAGGATAAAACTGGGGTCGTTGAAGAATTCGGCAGAAGGGGGATGGAAAGCAAGTAGCTATCTCATGATTCAGCAATACTCAAAAACAAACTTTGTATTTCTTCAATCGTGGGCTCAACTGAGCAATTACACTATATTTATAGCCACAATGGCTGGACATAGAAACTAAAATCAAACTAAAACTAGGATTTAAAGCTAAATCTCAATTAGGATTACAACTCCAAATAGAACTCAAATAAAAGAGTAAAAGACGAAGTAAAAATTAAATAAACTCTAAACCTAATCCCACGATTTAGTGCTGGTGTAGGGGAATCCCTACACCTACACTACTGCTGGTGTAGGGAAGAATCTCTAAACCTGTGGCTGGTTTTAGACAGCCGATTTACATCACAAAGTGGTGGTTTGGATTTCCACCCTTGGTTGGCGTTATACACTGAACCCTATGTATACCTTGTGTAATATTTCCTATTTTTAAAAATGTTTTAGGAAAAATCGATTAACGTCCCTCTCTTTTCCTTTTGTTTTTCCTTTCTTTTTTGGAAAAATTACTTGTACACCCCATGTACTATGGCCCGATTGCTTGATCACCCCAACTTTTCAAAAAATTACTTGAACACCCCCTACATTTTAAGATTTCTTACAACCGGCCCCTGTCCGTTAGTCAGTCACCTTTTAGTGATGACGTCATGGGTTAAAAAACCATAAATGTCCAAACTACCCTTTAGAGTTGTTTATTCAACTGAAAATTATTAAGTTAAATGACCAATTTACCCTTCTTCTTCCTCCTGCAACCACACTTCTTGCTGCAACCCACCCCTACCCCCTGAACTTCACGCCACCCCCGCTGCTGTCCTCCTCTCCACCCTTCCCGTGCACTCTCAATCATAATTTCATTTTCCTGTACTTATTGTCATATTTTAAAGAATTCAGGAGTTCAGGTAATCCTCTCGGATTACCAGGATAATGAGCAAAATGAGTTTAAACGGTCATAAGCTTTTGTCGCTCACTGCCCTACTTAGTTTAAACTCTTTTTTTTTTTTTTTTTTTTGGTTGAGTTCCTGTAGTGTTTTTCTTGCGAGTTTGCGAGTTATGCCTCGCATTGTGCTTGTTGCCGATCCTTGTGCCACCCACCGGGACCACCACTACCATGTCTACCAGGTTTTTGATCACTTGCCCAACCCAACCTTTTGGCACCTAGGTGCCCCCACCGTAAAATCACTGACCCATCCCAACCTTGTGCCCTTCTCGGATCCAAACACCCATCCCATCCCCTTCCAGTAAAATCAAAGGTCGCGATTTTCTCGAAACCCCATCTTCTCTTAGGTTACCCCACCCCTGTATTCTCACCATTTTAAATTGCCCAATGAGCTACCATGAAGACCAGATGGAGGAATTGGAAGAAGATTCTATCGGAAATTTTAGCTCCTGTAAAACCCCTGAACCGGTTAAGGTGAGCAATGCTGCCTATGCAAGTATCAAAGAAGAGTGGAAGCATAACCTGGTCGGAATGGTCATAGCAGATAATATACCCCACCCAGAAGCTATAAGAGGGTCACTGGTCAAAGCTTGGCAACCTTGCGGCAAAGTGGTAGTGGTGTGATATAGATCCAAGCCTCCTCGAGTTGAAGAAGCCACCCTAAGCTTAGGGTCATAGTAGGAGCCATAGTATAGTCCTATACTTAGTTTTATTTCAGCTTTAGGTAATTCTGTACTTAGTTTTATTTTAATGTGTTTTAATTGAACCGGTTCAAATTGGTTGCATCCAATTGGTTCAATTTAAGTTGGTCTAATTTAAGTGAAGTGTTCCTATTGGCTATTAGGATCTTATATCCTATTGGTTGATGAGGAATCTTCTTAATTTAAGAGTTTTAAGTGTTTTAAGTTGATAGGAATAAGTATGTCTTTTACTTTGAGTTGTTTTAATTAATTCATACTCCTTCCATGATTTTGGAAGAGAGAAGAGTTTAGATTGTATTAGGAATTGGGCTTATGGCCTTATTTTAAATATACAGAATCATGGGAGGCTCCCCCACAGTTTAGTTTTGAAAAAATTCGATTTATGTTGCTGCCTTTGCTGCTGCTGCTCTGCTCCAGTCGTGAGTGCTGCCTTGTGGATCTCAAGGTGAAGGGCTGGTGGATTCCATTGACTCCTTGCATCTGTTCATGATTGGGAGGTCTTCTTCAATCAATCTCTAAGCTGTTTCAATCTGCTGCTTCTGGATCTCTGCAAATCCAGTAAGTTCTTTATGTTTTCCTGCAATTACCTTCTTCTTCATTCTCCACTTAACCCTAATCGATCCCCATAACCCTAATTCCTGTCCAGCCTCATTCCCTTCATCAATCATCACCAAACCTCTTCCACAGCAACCTTATCAGCCCCCTAACACTTGACAGAAATCCCTCTCCCATCTATCCATTAAAACTCTAATCTCCATGAACCTCCATTAAAACCCAAACCCTAAAATACAGATCCCATACTTCCAGCCATCAAAACCCAACCAAATTTCAGTCAAACCACCCTCTCACTGCCGAAGTCACTCGATCCAAAGCCCTTCCCCACATTGTCATCCTAAACCCTAAATTCCCCACTTTTCTTAAAACCAAAAGCCCAAACCAAAACCCTAATCTGGAATCATCTAAAATCTAATTAAACCACATCAATATATTCCTAGACACCTGCCTACCATTACTAAATAAGACTTACCTTCATTACCCTAACCCTAACCCTATATTTTGACCTAATTTCCCAAACCAGCCCAATCGACCAGCTGTTTGACTGGTCCTGGATTACTTGGCTTCTAGTAGGGCTTTACCCTTTCTAGAACTACATTATGATGTCTCAAGCAAATGGCACATTTCTTATCAAGCTCTCACTCAGGTTCGATGTGCACAAAGCCCTTGCAGAGGGATCATGGGTTATACATGGCCACTGGAGAGTAGGACGGCCGCGATGGTAAGGACAAGGGTGGAGAGGAGGATGGCGACGAGGGTGGCGTGAAGTTCAGAGGGTAGGGGTGGGTTGCAGCAGGAAGTGTGGTTGCAGACTTGCAGGTAAGTTGGTCATTTAACTTCATAAGTTTCAATTGAATAACTCATAAGGGTAAAACGGACTTTTCCATTCAACCACTAAGAGCAGACTCACACCGTCAGGTTTCAGGGGGTGTCAAGTAATTGTTTGAAAAGGTTGGTGTATTAAGCAATTGGGCAATAGTACATGGGGTGTACAAGTAATTTTCCCGTCTGTTTTTATTTTACATGCATTAAGCATGATTCCATGTAGTGCAATACTTCATAGTATTGTACACAAACCAATTGAGGGTTAGAAAAGAATCAATTTAATATAATCTAAAAGAGTAAACAACACAATAACCTAGGTCACAAGGCAGGGCAGGGCATCCAAGGCGACGCCTAGGCGATGCCTAGGTGACCTCCCACATCTGGGCTTTTTAAATTTTGTTGCAGTTGGTGTCATGTTCAGGTTGAAGTTATAGGTTCTTAAAAGCAAATTGAAAGAATGCAATAAATTGGAGTCTTTCTTGAAATATTTTTAGGGAAAAAGTTCTCAGTGTGGCCTATGCCAGCACTCCCATGAGTCTATCTCTCTCCTCCCCATGTGAAAAGACACCTCTATCCCCTTGTTTTAAGGAGGAGAGAGATAGACACATGGGAATGCTGGCGTAGGCCACACTCCCATACAGAAAACTGCTTCCCATATTTTTATTATCATTCTTTGGACATAGATTTGATGCTCCTTAAGTATTTTACCTTATATTCATAGCTTCAATATCGAAGCTTAGGTATTGATCACTTGATGTATTTTGCTAATCAAATGAATGGAATCCATGAGTGCTTGTGTGTCAATACATGTAAATTGACGATTATTGATTAGTAAGCCAGATACAAACCAAAGAGTTGAGTATACATTGCTAGGAGTTATAGTCCCTGTCTGTGATTCACTTCTAAATGAATGATAATCTTGCAAAGGATAGAAACCAAAACCCTATTTTGTGTTCTCTCTCTCTCTTCCATATTTATTTTTTTTAGTGGTTCTCTACCTCTATACAATACTCAACAGATCCATAAAAATGTATGCTCCTGCAAGAATTAGCACACCATTATAAATATATCTTAATCATGAACAAGAATAGATTTGTTTATACTCTCAAAATATAATTAAATGTTTATGACATGCTGAAGGCTTCAAGTGCATGGAATTTTGTCTGAGTTTGAAATTGTGGTTTTTATTTTTGGTTCAAATTTCTCTAGCATGGGTATTGCATCTGTTTGTAGATGATAATTGAGAGTTCACTCTGCAGAAGCAATCTTGGTTGAGGCCCCATACCTTGTC
Source organism: Telopea speciosissima (assembly GCF_018873765.1). Classification (NCBI taxonomy): domain Eukaryota; kingdom Viridiplantae; phylum Streptophyta; class Magnoliopsida; order Proteales; family Proteaceae; genus Telopea; species Telopea speciosissima. Next base: position 23,422,819 of record NC_057920.1, on the reverse strand, counting down.
TTCTGTCAGCCAGCATGGGCAAACCGGATGTGATCCCATTTCTGATCATGTAAAAATACCTACTGATGGGACTGATGTCTGGGAAATTGATATCAGGCTGTTAAAATTTGAAAACAAAGTTGCATCCGGGTCCTATGGCGATCTGTAAGTTCTCATTATTCTAGATTCCGTGTTCTGATTGTATATAAATTTTAGGTTGTATGAATTCTAGGTCTGTCAATTAATAGATTTGTGATCTGAATCTGATAAGATTCAATCCGATTAAGGTGGGTTTGAACCTTACCCGATTCAGGCAGATCCATTTATTAATATCCTCCAAGTTAAGGGTAGGCCCATCGGAATAGAGTCAAAGGTCCTATAGGATTTGAACTTGCATTCAGTGACATCAGGTTCAACATATTTTGGATTGGATTCAGATCATGCAAATATGTAATAGGATGAGGTTTGTTTCATTTATTGTCAGAGTATGATGATTGCTTGGTTATATCTTTCAACCGATTCAGGTATAAAGGTACATACTATAGCCAGGAGGTTGCTATTAAAGTCCTAAAGCCTGAGCGTATAAATGAGGATATGCAGAGGGAGTTTGCCCAGGAAGTATTTATTATGAGGTTTGTTTAGTTAATATGCTTCTTTTCCTGAGTGGCATGAGTTGGCAGTTTTCCAATTTATTCTTTCATCTTTGGAATAGTTTGCACCATATCCCAACTTGGATTCTTCTGTAATGCTAGTATCAAAACATTATTTTAACTAGTCTAGAAAGAAGTGCAGGCTTCAGTCATGATTTCAAGCTCTGACCAAGCTGAAAGTACAGCCTAATGAATTGGAAAAAATGCTGCTCCCTAATGCGTTTTACTAGTTAAGACTTGAGAGTTCTCGTCATACTAGTCCAAAGAGTTTTTATGTTCTTTTAAACTGGGAGCTGTTTTCCTGATATATCTAATGATTGAACTTGCTTTCTAAATTCCTCTTTTATGGATAAAGTATTCATTTCGATGGATAAATCTTAGTTATTTGTTTCATACTGGGTTTGCACGATCACTGGCTAACAAGTTGCTTTTAATAATAGCTATTGGGATGGCCATTATTACTGCTGATAGCATATCAGTCCTAGGATATACAACTGCTATTCAATTACTTGTCATAATAGCCATTATCCCTTTTTTTTTTTTAAACTATCATCGGCGTTTGGGCATTTTGCAAGAAAATTACTATTGCATACAAAAATTGTAAAATCATATATTCTCGCAAAATGACCGTGAGAAGGAACTAGACGACTTATCTAAAAATTTGAAATGTTAAGATCATTGTCTTCTTTAGAAGTGGTTTCACTAATACAGCCTTGCCAAAGAAAGAAGCCAACTCTTAGGTTTTGACCCCACTCTCGTTTCTTTTCATTTCCTGCAAACAATTATGAAATTTTCTATAGAAATCAAGGAAGTAGAAAGGTGTGCTGATCAGGTCTGATTAGACTAAAGGATCATCCCATTACACTGCATCAAAACAGAACAAAACTACAACACTATACTGGTTTAGAGGCTGATCCCAGCATTGGTCCTTATGATCTAATGATGCTAATGTTGCTGTCATGGATCAAATCCATTTTTGATTTCATTCAATGACAGACAAAATTTCAACCAAAGTTGGAATCCGTTTTTCCAGTTGGGGTTGGGTTTGATCGTTTGAATTGGGGTGGGGGGTCGGGGAAATTATAGATCTCTGTCTTAGGTTGCATTTTGCAGCTCACAGCCTTGCTTTGTCAGAGAGAGAGAAAGAGGGAGAGAGATTTGGAGGTCTCCAGTTGTAAGTTGTGGGATTGTTGGGATAAGGCTCAGTTGTTGTGTATTTGTAAGTTGTGGGATTACTCTGTCCTGAGGAAATAGATTTGGAGATCTCTGACTTAGGTTGTGGACTTGCTTGAGAGAGGTGGGCATCGACAATACAAGAAGGGAGAAAGAGAGGATCCCACTGTATTGAGTGGAGGGAGCAACAGTTGTAACTTGTGCAGTTGTACTTTATGACTCCACTTGCCAGACTCTAGCTTTTAGTGAATCTTTTGACAATTTAGCATTTAATGATAATTTTGTCTCTAAAAGCCCTTCTTGTTTTATACTGAATACTCCCTTTGTCCCACAATGACGATTCCCTTCGGAAAAGCCCAAAGGAGAACTGTTTAATGCTTTTAAAAGCCTATAAAATTTTTCATTATTGCCCTTCATTATTGTTTTAAACTCTCTTTGAGCTGGAAGTAATAAATGAATGTGCAAGAGGGAAAAATAGTAAACTTCATAAAGTCTATTTCGTAATTTCTGAGATGGCCTTTGCCGATGACTTGATGACCTTTTGATCTTCTCCAAAGCTGACTCCTCTTCGATTGTGTGCAATATGTCTTGCTTGTGCCTCTTTGAAAATATGTCTAGCCTCCATGTTAACCTCCCCAAATTCCTGCTTTTCCTTGCTAGTGTCTCTGAGGAGGTTAGTACTAGTCTGAAAGAATTGTTTGTTTTTCCTTGGGCCGGCTGTCGGTCAAGTATTTGGGCCTCCCTTTGATCCATTTTCGGTTGATTGCCCCCCACTGCACCCCCATTCTAGACCGTTTGTGTAGAAGGCTTCATCTATGGAAAGGCAAGCTTCTCTCATATGCCGACCGTCTAGAGCTGATTAGATTAGTTATCCAGTCCTCATATAGCTACTGGTCCGACATTTTGGGCTTCCTCACTCCACCATTTCGAAGTTGGACTCTCTCATGAGTGCCTTTCTATGGAAGGGTTGTGATTCTTCTAGATTCCTGCACTCTATCAATTGGGCCTTTGTCGGCCTCCCAAAAGATGAAGGGGACCTTGGTTTAAGGAGAATCAAAGATGTTAAACATGCTAGTATCCCCAAGCTAATTTGGAAGATAGTGTTTAAGCATAAGAGTATTTGGGTTGTCTGGTTCTACTCCTGCCCCCCTGTGCAAGGATTCTATTTGGACTAGCTCTTGGGTTTGGAGAAAGTTCCTGAAGCTCAGACCCCTTCCCGTGGGGGTCATATCTTCCCAGGTTGATGATGGCTCCTCTACTAGATTCTGGCTGGATCACTGGCACCCTCACGGTGTTCTCCTTCACTCCGTCCAAGACAGAGCTATTTATAGCTCCGGGCATGATAGATTTGGCATGATTTCATACATCATTCGTCAGGGTGATTGACCTACTTCTCCCCCTTCCCCTTCCCCCTCTTTTTCTGCATGTGGAATGCTCTCCTGAGCATCCCTAGAAGGCGCAGGGGTAGTGGTGATATTGTTACTTGGTCTTCTACTCCGTCTGGTCTCTTCAGTGCTTCCTTGGCTTGGGAGCTCATCAGGGCTCAAGGAGGTGTTGACAGTTTGGTGCAATTTGGTATAGTTCAAGAAGCACATCCCTCGCCACAGTTTAACCATTAGGAGGATCTTCACCCGTTGCCTCCCTACTTACCCATTTCTCATCCACCGGCAGATCACAGTCACTCCTCAATATTGCCCGTGTTGGAATGCCATCAAAGAGGTGGACCATCTCTTTTTTGAATGCTCATTCTCCTCCTGATGCAGATTCATCATCGAAATGGGTTTATTTTATTAAGAGTACGTCTAGGGTTGGGTTATATACATGTTGGGCCTTTGATCCCATGGGGTTTCTATGTAATAGGCCACTTTTATGGACCTAAAATATGGGTAATTAGGTTGCATACGGGATTAGATGTTTTAGTCCTATACTTAGTTTTATTTTCATGTTTTTAATGTTTTAAATTGAACCGGTCCGAAGCTGGTTTGAAGCAGTGGTTCAATTTAAGTGATTTTAGTAGTTTGTCTTTTAATTGTTTAGTTGGACTAGATTAGGACTCTATTTTGAGTCTATTTCAGTTTCCTAGTCAGTTTAAGTTACCTAATAGGTTAAGGATTGGGTTAGGCCTTTCCTTTTTAGTGTAGGAGTCTAATTTTGAGTCTTTTATATAAGGTTGTAAGGGGGCAAAGTATTGAACACGAATTTGATTAATAAAAAAAAACTCTTGCTTGCTGCCATTGCTGCTATTGTCCTGCTCTGTTGAGTGTTGCCTTGTGAGTCATATCAAGGTGGAGGGACTGGTGGATCTCCGGTTGACTCTTGCATCTTGTAGACCGGGAGGATCTGTTATAAGGGACTGGTGGATCTCCAGTTGACTCCTTGCGTCTTGTAGACCGGGAGGATCTGCTATTTGTCTTCAAGTTGTTGCCATTGAAGACCTGCAATTACAAGTAAGTAGTTTACGGCTTTAGCAATCACCCTTCTCCTAATCCTCTAAACCCCACCCCTATCGATCCCCATTGCCAATACTCAATCCTTACTACCTTCCTCATCCACCATTAATACCATAGATCCGTTAGAACCCTAAAACCTGCAACTACTCTTCTTCCCTTCTAGAAGGTCACATGCAAGGTGCTTTTCACGAGAATTCTGCCCAGCCAAATCTAACCGTTAGAACCTGTTAAAATTTTGATCGAATCTTCCTCATACCCTAAGAGAGACTCGATCCAAATTTTAGTACCATCCACCCAGCCGATTGTCTGAAATTACACTTTTATCCTTCTCTCCTATCTCTACTAGGAAACCTTCATAACTCCATATTTAACCATCTGATTTAGCAGTAACTTTCAGTAAACATTCCCCTCCACCCTACCCACACTCGACCTAACTATTAATCCCATTCAACCACCTGATTTCCGGTTATTATAAACCCTAGATTCCATTATCTTCCACCTTTCAAAACCCTAACCCTAGCTGCTGCCCAAATCCATCTAACCTATTTCTACCCATCGAAAACCCATAAAACCTAGTTCATTAGACTCCCCTACACCTGCCTAGCTTTACCATATAAGACACATTCCTATTATCCTAATCCTAACCCTAAGATTGACCTAAAATCTCAATTCTGCCCCCATCGAACCAGCAGTTCAACAGGTCCTGATTGTTTGGCTCCTAGTAGATCTCCTATCTATTTAGGACTACATTACCTCCGCAGTTTTGAATGGCCTTCTTGGGAATTGCTAGCCCCGAAGATGGCGAATTTTCCTTTTGATAGAGAGTGGACTTGGGTTGATATGTCCTTCGTCAGGAAATCCTGTTGTCTTCTGTTTTGGTGGTGCCATTTCTCTCATATCTAGTGGGAGTGTAACTTCAGGAGGTGGATCTCCAAGTCTAGAATCTAGATCCCTTCACCAGATCTTTAGTTCCATTCTATTGGGTATGTTATCGGATTGGTGATTTTAAGAGACATATCATATTATATCGAAGAGAAGTAAGATACGCTAGATATGTATGGAAATGGTCAAGAAACATATGGAAATTCTTAGGATATATGCAAAATACAGTTTTGAAGCATAAAACACTGTAAATAAGTAATTTGTAAAATATATCATGTATAACAAAGTATGACGAGACTAGTGCATTCAATTGATTATATATAAAGGATGAGGTTTTGTACATGTACTAATACCAAAGATTTTAGCTTCGTATCGGTACCTTAAAGATACAATACGTATTGGTTATTATCGGTAGATACGGAAGGATACTTAAAACCTTGGTCTTTCCCCTTCTCTTTTACAAACCCATCCCTCTCCCCCCTATAAAGGCTGGTCGTTGTAAGTTGTATTCTTGTATGTTTTTTTCTCTTTCTCCCCCTCCTTTTGGGAATACCTGTTTTTCCTTCTCTTTGTAATAGATTATTTATTCCCCCCACCCCCCACCCAAAAAAAAAAAAAAAAAGTGAGATAGATAAAGAATTTGGGACAGCCAAAATGGGAAAGGACTATCTTTGCAGGACGGTGGAAAAGAATATTTATTTGTTCATAAAATGTTAGACTAATTGAGTAAAAAATTGGGAAAAGAAAACCTTAACAAAATAGTGACCATGATAATATGGTTATGTTGAATGCCATTTTAACCCCCCCCCCCCCAAAAAAAAATTTATATAAAAAAAGAAGTTCAAAAGCCAAAATAGGTTCTATCTTCTATGTAGCCTACCTCATTCACTTGAGAAAAGGCTTAGTTGACTTGGTTGCATCGAGTTTAATGTAGTTAAAGTTGTTTTGACTATAACGATGACCATTAAGGCTACTTGCTGTTTTGACTGTTATGTCATTGTTTTAAGCCTTGTTTTCAATAACCTATCACAACATTGTGATAAAGGGCGTACCCAGTGCATGAGGCTCCTGCCACTGCAGGGTCTGAGGAGGGTCATAATGTACGCAGCCTTACCCCCACAACCACTATCACAGCATTGTGATCATTGACAAAAAGGGAAAATTTTAAAAGTATAAGATTTGCCAAAACCTTGTCTAAGGAACTGAGTTAGACATGATGTTGGCTTATCGGAGACCATAGTTGTCAAGGAGTCATCTAGGCGCTCTTTCTTGGTCCAAGGCGACATTATGCCTTTTTGAAACTTCATGAGTTTACGTTTATGTTTATTGTTTTGTTGTTTTTGATGAATATGCTTATATTATATCCCTATGTTTTGTTTATTATATGTTGGTTTTCCCATATTAGGTTATTACTAGCATAATTATATCATATTGCAGTGAGATACCGTTTGTGTTGCATATAATAAGTGTAATTATATAAAATTATCATTGCTATATTACATATAGTCATATAACGTCTAGGGAGCCTAAGTGATGCCTAGGCACTCCAACGCCTTGGGTCGCCTAGTCACTGTGACAACTATGCCTGAGACCATCATCAACATCCTTGTTCCATAAAATTAGTTAAATCGTATTCACGCTCAAATAATAGAAAATAGTTTTCGCTATCCTTAAATGTTTTGTACTTAAACTATTAAAAGATTTTACCAGACATCCTGTTGTGCATGATTTATTGTATTATTGAATTCCATGTATTCTCAACATGCATTAAATCGTATGCACTTTCCTTCCAATTTAAAACTATTCAAAAGGAAGTTCTTTGTGCATTTTCATACATATTTCTCATACATTTCAGCTTTCTGACTTTCTCCTTTTGGTCCTTTGCAGGAAAGTTCGGCACAAGAATGTGGTGCAGTTCATAGGTGCATGTACCCGACCTCCAACCTTGTGCATTGTAACAGGTAAATAGTCCAGCAGTTGAACATGTATCTCTGCACTGAGTACTGAACATATTTGATGCCCTCTTGAGTTTGATATCATTATGGGCCAGTCCCCCGGCATGATCATTCATCTAACTTTCTTTAATGCTTTGCTTTTGTTTGTTTTATGATTTTCTCATTCAGAATTTATGTCTGGTGGAAGTGTGTATGATTTTCTACATAAACAAAAGGGTGTGTTTAAGCTGCCATCCTTACTCAAAGTAGCAGTTGATGTTTCCAAGGGAATGAACTACTTGCACCAAAACAATATAATCCACAGAGACCTGAAGGCTGCCAATCTTCTGATGGACGAAAATGAAGTAAGAAATTCGCTTAAACATCTATACCACGAGTTTATTATTCCTTTCACTATTTAGTATTCTTTAACATATAGTATTAGGAGACATATTCTTGAAAATTTTAGAGTCTAGTTATTATCGGCGAACATTTTTTTTTTCGCGTTTTGCATTTATTTTTTTCTCCCTCTCTTAAGCATGGAAAAGGTTTCTAGCACAGTGCCATAATGGTTTCCAGCCTGGTGCCTACCTAGTGCTACACGGAGTGATGATTCAGTCATTCTGACATTGGATAGATGGAGAATTCCCTGGAAAGCCATGGGTTGTCAATTTTTGTTGTCTAACTGAATGGACCCCACGTGTAGGCTTTCCTCCTTTTCTCAACCTTTGATGTTCTTTAAATAAATTTTTACTTTTTCAAACAATTCTAAGAGCATTATATTGACAGTGTATGTCTCTACATTTGCGTGCTAAGTGAACTGCCCATGGCAGTTGGCAGTTATAGCTGCTGTGCTGGATATCCACTCCCTTGAATCATCTTGCAAATGTTGCCTTTTATTCATATTTATTCATTTATTTGGTGCCTGTGTTGTAACTTTAAATTTTCTTGTCAATATGTATAGGATTTACATGTAACAGTTCCTAATCGGTCCAGATGTTGGAATGCTATTGTACCAACTGCTCCCTGTAATGGTTTTAGTAACAATTGGGACTCCTCTTTGCTGAAAAACGTTGAATTGGTCAAATACCATTCAAACAGCCTTCTTGAACCAATGATTAGATCATTGGGCCTTGGGTCTCAGGGCTGAGTGTAGCACAAGAATAAAGGCAAAATTTAAGAGCTATAGGAACCTGGTATGCTTTTTATTCTTATTTATTATTTAACTATCTGACTGTTCTGAAAAAATGGTCGGGCTGTTAAATCCATTTCAGCCATTGGATGAAACAGGTCCACTTTCCATTGTGTTTACAAACATCACTTCGTATTTACGTGATCATTATCTTGGCAACAATTGTTGTTCAGAATCTGCGGTTTTGTGCATTTAATCATTGGATCAACTATCAAGTGTCTCACAGTTCGAATCTTTATAGTTGAGTGTATAATAGAGTTTAGTGAGAGATGCAAGTAAATGGAGAGAAACAGAAACAATGGAGGGAGCAGAGTTTGAGAGCAGTCATCGACCTCCTCTCCTTTATATATTATTTACTTAATGAAGTTACAACTTTACCCTTGTAAACTCTGTTATTGTCCCCCATATACAATTTACCTCTTTGTACCCAGACTTCCCTCACTAACTATTGTAACACTCCCTCCCAAGTTGAAGCATGGATATCACAGATGCCCAGCTTGTTTAATAAATTATGGAAGTGTGTGGAAATTCCTTTGGTTAAGGCATCAGCCAATTGTTCTCTTTGTTTTGACAAATGGTGTGCAAAGGCCATCCCAATTGGAGTTTTTCCTTTACAAAATGATGGTTGACTCCAACGTGTTTAGTGCAGTCGTGCTGAATGGCTTTGCAATCACAATATAACCCATGGAAACAAATCTCGGTGGAAACTTGAAGTTTTGACTGAGATGTCTCGGTTTCATAGGAGTCCGAGACGAGATATTCTAGGAGTTCAAAAATCCCATGGTTTCGACCTGTTTCAACAAAGTTTCGACCATATTTTGGTAATTTCACAAGTTTCATCCTGAACACCTAATATAAATTCACTTATCCCCATCGAAACTTGAGTAAACCTGGCTCGAAACCAGGACAGACACTTATTTATGCCAAATATCATTTAAGTTACTTAAGATATTATTTACAAATAAGCAAATACCCCCTATTTGAATCCAATAAAAATAGTTAAAAAATCAACCCCCCAGTTCAAGAACAAAAATCCAGGCGGTGGGTGCAATTTTCAAGTTTTTATCCTTTCAAATATCTTTTAAGCTACTTAAGATATTACATTTGCTTGCTGCTAGATTTTTGGGGTTATGGACCTTTGACTGGTTGATAAACCATGCTTGGAGCAATCTAAGATTTTTTGCTTGCTGCTAGATTTCTTCACATTTATGGGGGATTAAACAGATAGCAATTTGTCAAGTCTTGGTTTTCTACACTCTTGCAAGACAGTTGTGGTCCTTAAAAAAAATACCCATTTTTCTTTTCTGAACTTCCTCTCTTGATTTTATGTTTTTTAAAATTTAGCACAGATATGATGTCAATGTGAAAACATTGTCAAAAAACTGAGTTAATATACAGAGAAAATCAACATGGAGCGTTGTTCTAAAACAAGAAAATCAAAGTTTTTCAGGAATCTAAATTAAGTTGTTATTGGTTGTGGTAAAGCTGTCAACAGTAGATGTGGCAGTTGTGGATAAAAATTTGATGGCAATGAATTCTAATACAATGAAGTGCCCTTTCTGTTTGAACTGAAGATGCAATTTCAGTTTTCTGAACATTGGTTATGGCAGATGTTGAAATTTCTGCCGGTGTATCATACCATCATACTAATTAAATCCCAGTAGGTTTTTGTGTCTGTTTGTGTAAACGGAAATTGTTTGGTGTATTTTGGTCTATATATGTCAAAATTTCCTACTATGCTTCATCATTCAGCCCTGTTTAGATTAATTTTGATCATTGTGATTGCATCTTGTCTGGAACAACACACTGTTTTCTGCTCACAACTGTGTGAATGTCGTCTCTAATCTGTTGTAAAAAATAACTGTCATTTTGTTGAGATCAACTATCTTTAGAGCTGCAGTATGTTTAAGGCATTTCTGTTTCCATAGTTTGTCTAAACTAGCAGAAGCTCTGTGGTTCAGGTTGTCAAGGTTGCTGACTTTGGAGTTGCCCGGGTGCAATCTCAGTCAGGAGTGATGACAGCGGAAACTGGAACATATCGTTGGATGGCTCCTGAGGTGAGCAGTTTGTTGACTTCATTTTTGACTTACAGTCTATTTTCTTAGTTGTGTGTTGCAGCTTTACTGAAACTTTAAAGCTTCCTACCAATAATTTCAATTTGATTTGATTTTTTTTTTCCGGGGGGGGGGGGGGGACAGGATTTGGGTTATTTACATACAGTCTGAGTGATTAATTTGAATTCAATAAGTTTATTACACTTTCTAAAATAGACAAATTTCCAAAATTACCCCTCAACCCCACTCCCACCCCTCACCCATCTTCACCTCCACTTTCGCTTCCACCTCCGTCGGCCCTGTATTGCATTATAAAACACACAAAGTAAAATTTAAAAAACATAAACCAAAACCCTACATCAAATCCTAATCACTAAAGGGGAAAGGGCAGCCGCTGAAGGCAGCAAATCTCTCAATAGCTCAAATCTTATTCTCTCCCTCGAGCCTTCGATTCATTCCTTCATGGCTGGAAATCGTGCGTTCAGATCCTCTCTCTTTCTCTCTCTCTTACCCATGTATGTGTGTGTAAATATTTTTAATTTGATAAAAGTTTTTGGGTTGGGAGTGTGGACTGTGGTATTGGGATTCTTCTAAGATGTTATATGCTGGTTTGATCAAGGCTATTCTAGAAATTAAAAGATAGATTCTAGAAACAAAATACAAAGAAAGAAACATTGAAGAGAAGTGTTGTGTTTTTTTTGTTTTGAGAAAAAAACTGTAGCGGCCTTCGTAGAAAAGCTGAATAACACAGAAGACCATAAAACCTCTTTCTTTCTACTCAAGAACACAAAATGCTGAAGAATCAACAAAAGCCAAGTACCCATTGCAAAGAAACTGAAAATCAGGGAGAACAAGAAAGGCTTGAAGCGTCTAATAACTTGCTAACCCATAAAAACAAAAATCTGCCCAAATCAGAAAACAGAGAAAACACAAATGGAGAAACTCAGCAGCAGGAAAGAGGAAGAAAAAAGAAAGGGTCATTTAGGTCAATCACGGCCAACCCGACCCTACCCGGCCCAATCAGGGTCAATCAGGTCCGGGTCGGGCTAGGGTATACCCTGGCAGGGCCGGGCCTGGGTTGAGGGATTGTAAGGCCCTGACAGGGCTGGGCTGGGCTTGGGTCCAATTTAAGACCCCTAGGGTTGGGTTAGGGTTAGGGTTTAGGGAAAACCTGACCCAGCCTGGCCCGTTGACACCCCTTTCCACACCCGCCTATGCGTTACTCTCCGGCCCCCTTGTCTCGGTATTATTGTGGCTCTATGAACTTACCATGAAACCTTTCAGGTGAATGAATGGATATGAGTTATCCTTCATTTTATATTGGTCAGTAGAATGAAGAAACAAAGATTTGGGAAATTGAGCGAAGGATTTCCTCCATTTCTTTATATACATAGGTGGCTACCTCCAAAGCAAAGTGCACTTTCCTATAAATACAACACATCTCTGCAAACACATTCTTCACAATTCAAAAACAAGTGAAAACGCCTCTCTATCTGTTTCAGAATCGATGGCTGTTTCTTATAAACACCTTTCTTCTCTTAATGTTGAGCTGAGAATTGAAGCCAAAAACCTCGAATTCATATCAACAGGGAAGCTTTTCGTTAGATGCTATCTTTGCACAGGAAACATTAATGAGAAGCAGGGAGGGGAGGGAGGGAGTGAGTAGAGGTGGCGACGACATTAGTAGTGGTGGTGGCGGCCACGGTGAAGGTAGAAGTCGAAATAGAGGTGAAGATGGATTAGAGATGGGATGAGATTGAGAGGGGTAAAATTAGAAATACACCTAAATTAGGGTAGAACTAAAGCTCACAAGGAACCCCAAATGAAACTTTTTAAAAAATGGGGCACCCCGAAGGTACTTTTATCAAAGATTGGGCACCTAAAATGTAATTTACCCTTTTTATTTTACTCTTTTAGTTTCAAAACTATCCCCTCCTCTCCTTTATTACTCCCTACCCTTCTTTTTGAGTCACTTCCAAGTCTAACCCCCATTAATAAATATAATCCCCACTTGTGTCCTTTTCTGTTGAGTTACCCAATAACCCTCTCAAATTCTGGTTTATTACAGGTTTCCCATTTCCCTTAAGAACTTGTGATAAATTACAGAATTTGTCACTCCTTTGTAACTTGGGTATTTGGTATTGGGATGGCCCCATAGTGAACCCAATAGGGAGTGTTTAAGAATTCAAGAAAAGTGTCATTAGATCAAGTAGGAAGAGTTTAATACATTGAGGCAAATGCAGATATGCAGTAAGCCCATTACCATCAAACATGGATTCATAAATCCTAATGGCAAATCAAATCCATTTCATCAAGGGGAAGTTAGAACAAGACATCATTTGTGTTCTTTTTATCACTTCCACACAGCAATTGGCAGATTTGTTCACTAAAGGCTTATATAGTAAAGTTTTTCATCTAATTATTTCCAAGTTGGACATGATTGACATCTATGTACCAACTTGAGGGGGAGTGTTGTAATTTGGGGTACAAGGATATTTTTGTCTTATTTTATCCCTTAGGGGTATTCTTGTACTTGTGCTTATTCTAGAACATTCTCTAGTCTATTATAAATAAAGAAGGCTGTGGACATAAGGTCACAAGCCATTATTCTCTAATTCTTCAGAAGAAAAGAAGGAAGAAGAACAAGGAGAAGAAGAAAGGTATCACTGGGGACGGGGAGGAAAGAAGAGGTGAGAGGGGGGAGATCGCACAAGCCACAAAGGTGCTCAACCAAACTCAAGCTTCTAAGCCATTATCAAATCTGTCCATCCAACAATAGTTTACAGATATAAATAAAAGAAAATCAAAAGACTCCTAACTGGACTTTAAAACTGAAACAAACTCTAAAACAGACTTTGAAACCAACTACAACTAATGTTATCCATCTTTCTAAAATAAAGATAAAATAAAATGATATTATCCTCCCAAATAAAATATATTCCTAAAATGCTACTGGACCCAAAAAACCAATTGGACCCGGTTCTCGGTCTGGGTTATCAAACAGACTCGGCCCGGTCCAAGGAAGTGCTCTGCATCATATGGTAGGTGAATCTGAATGGTGATGTGCTGACTGATTCAAAATCTTTTCGGTTTCGAAAGCCATACAATTTTCTTGTATTTCAAACTGTTTTTACCATTGTACTGAATGGGTAGATAAAGAACTTAGTTTTATAATTATAATCAGTTTATTTAACCCCAAGGAGGGGGGTGGGGGTGGGGTAGCTCAGTTGATAAGGAGCAACACGTCAAATTAAGAGGTCATGAGTTCAACTCTCCTTGGGGCCTAACTATAAAAAAGATAAAGAGCTTAGTTATTTGTTTGGGGAGAGGGGGGGGGGGGGTTAATGGTATTTCCTTGTCAACTAAAATTAATCTGTGTTATGCATTGTAGGTCATAGAACACAATCCGTATGATCACAAGGCTGATGTGTTCAGTTTTGGAATCGTGCTTTGGGAGCTGTTAACAGGGAAGGTAATATTGCTATATATATGGCACTGGATGGAGTTTCACAATTGTCTTGTGCACCTTCCTTTTCCAAATTGATCATGTTGCATGGCATTCTCTACTTTATTAACCAGACTTTATTCATTATGATTGATTTTCCAGATCCCATATGAGTTCTTAACTCCATTACAAGCAGCTGTAGGTGTGGTGCAAAAGGTATTCATTTTGCCATTCTCTGTGATTTGTACACATGCAGTAGAATGGATCCACTCTTCACTGACTCACTGTTTTAAACTTTATTACTTAGCTTTCTTGTTTTTTCATGAAAGCTGATTTTGTTGAGATAAATCAAATAAAAATAAACCAGGGCCTTTCACCTATACACTTCTCTTTTAAGTATAAAATGATAGACCTTTGTCATATCTTTGCTCTACCTGGGTAATATAGCTTATGGGGTCAGAGCAAACCGACCATAGATATAAAAAATGGAGGGGGGGAAAATGAATACTTACTAAGGGAAACAAGTGTCTTAAATTGATATTGTTTTTGTGTGAAATAGTAAGATGAGAATCTCAATGCTGGACATCCAATACCATCTTAATATTGAAAATTCACCTTGTTAAAGTCTTTCAGTCCACCACCATGTGAAGCTTCCATTTGCACCTTTTTTAAGAAATTTATATTTGATGCTGAACATAACTCCAGTCATTAAGATATACCTCCTGAATAATTTTTTTTATTCTGTGCCTTGTTGGCTGGCTAGATGGAACATTTTGACACCCAAAAATATAACGTTTCACTTCTAATGACATGATTGTCAGGGTCTACGGCCCACAATTCCAAAGAACACTCATCCAAAACTTGTGGAGCTGCTTGAGAGATGCTGGCAGCAAGACCCAAGCTTAAGACCTGACTTTTCTGATATTATAGAGTTTCTACAGCGAATAGCCAAGGAGGTTTGTACTACCAAAAGGACTAATATAATCCCTTGTTAGAAATTTCCATAACCCTGATGTTAATGCACCCATTTCTGTTGAACAGGTTGGAGATGATGAGAAGAGATCTGGTGGATTATTTTCAGTTCTCAAACGGGCTCAGCACTGACGTATGGGGATGGGGTTGTTTATAATGTCTTCCTATAATCAACTAGGTGATTTCCCATCTACTTTTGTCATGCATTGTACAGTAATTTTTTTTTTAATAATTGAATAACCTCAATTGTAGTAGTCATTTTTCGTTTGGTTTTATTGGTCACATGTTTTAAATTTATTTTTTTTCACCTTTTCAACTTTATTTTAGTTGGTCTAGTCCATCACAATTTATGGTTGGCAGGGCTTTAATTGTAACTGTGTAGGATGCATGGAATCACTAGTTTTCGTCACATGTTTTAAGTATCCTTGAGCAAGTTGTTCACTAGATTTCAATAGTATTGCTACATTTTCTGTAATTTATTTATTTGGTAGAGGCTGTAAGTTTTATTTTGGTCTCTCAGTATTGGAGTGAATGATCAGAATCAACCCATCGAAATCTTCTATTTTGAGGTGGATTCCATCCATTTTTGCAGAGCTGTGGTCATCCGAGCCAAAATTGGTGATAGCGTCAACATTGTTTATGTAATTATTTTGGTCTGCATTTGACATGTAGTCTTGGATTATGGCATTGGATGCTGCGTTTTTTATACATGAGCTTGTTAGTGTTTGCCTTGCGAAATGAATTTGACTATTTCCATTAGGATTTATGAATCCACGTTTGATGGTAATGGGCTTACAAGGTATCTGTATTTGGCCCAGTAACAAGTAACGGCCCATTTTCTTTAACTCATCCTACTTGAATTCTTCCTATCTGATTTTTTTTTTTTTTTTGGATGAATAAAAAAATTAATTACTTAAGAAAATAAAGCAGTTTCAACATAAGTTTTTATGGAAGCCAAGATTGAATATAAGGATAAACATGTTTAAATTTGGTTAAGCAAACATAAATTTACAATTCTAAGAATTTATGTTTTCTATTTATGCAATGCAATGTAATTCTTGGAAATAATTTCATTCGAAAATATTTTCGTATGGAATTGGAATTATCTCATCATACCCTTATTCTCACTATTGAGAATAAAAAGATCCTTCTACTTGTGGAACACAAGTTTTGGTCTGAAAAAAGATTTCTTACCACAATAGCGTGGTGTGATTCCAACAATAAATAAACTGGACATCTACTCATTGGATCTTTAAAACCCTTGAGCATAACTTTAGGGAAGACCCGTTGAAACTATGGTCTCGTAGCTCAAGATATTCTAATCTTAAGTGGTCTGACCCTAATAGAATAATTAGATTCTAATCCATGAAATTCAATTAAAATAATTACTGGAGAAATGACTCATTAACGAAATAGTCCCTGTTCTAGTCCTGCCTTCATGGTAAGGTACGAGGAAAAGCCAAAATGGTTATCAATTATGTAAGGTTAAACCAAAACCTTGAATTTGATGGATATTTCTTTAGTCGAAAAGATGTTTTAATTAATCAAATCAAGCATGCCAAATATTACATTAAGTTTGATTGCAAGTTTAGTTTTTCACAAATAAAGCTCACTGATGAAGTGAAACCTCTAATAGCTTTTAGTGACCCATCATCATTATCAAAGGATCTTTATGCCCTTTGTTCTTTTTAATTGATCGTCGGAATCTTTTCTGATCGTAAAGATTTTTGTGTGGTATAAGTTGATATATTAATATTCTCAAATACTTTAGAAGACCATTAAAAAAAAACCTTTAAAATTTGTTTTGTGATAATTTCATAAAAATATGGAATTATCCTTGGCCAAAAGAAAATTGTGTTAGAACAAACTTCAAAAAGAAAATTTATAATAAAAAGAAAAATAAAATTAAAGAAGAGATAATATAAAAGGTATTAATAATTTCGTGGTTGCCTCACCATGTCTGATAAGAGTAAACAACCCTAGATAACAATGCAACCCTAGATAGCAGTGCACCTTTTCCAATCCCTAGACAAGGGGATTTTCAAATTTGAGATGCTTTCTCATGCATTAAGGAATCAGAGCCAATTGAACGTAAATCCGCAAACAGAACCTAGTAAAATTCATGATTTTTATAATCCAAATGTCCCGGTGGATAATTTTTTAGAGCTTAATGGTGCATGGAAAGCCCAATGTCTTGGAAAAAGAAAACTTCTTTTCAAACAATACATTGGGTTGGTGATTTTTCTCAGGAGTATTGTTAAACAAACAAATTGGAATGGTGATTTTTCTTTTGAAACAAAAATTAATAATTTTCTTGAGATTTCTGAGTTTTTTGTCAACTTGCTGACATGTTCACCTAGCCACTGGGCCATGCTTGTTTCCGTGAACTAATTGGCAAGTTGGAGGGGGGGGGTATTGGAGATAAATACGATTGCTTCAATCTCGCCAGCTGAGATTGTGCGCAATCCTTGTGTGGCTATCCTCCTTGAGCCACAATCATGTCCTTGTACATATTGTAATTGATTCTAAGTGTGTATAGATATAGTTAGTTTCCTAGAATAGTTTTCATCCTTATCTCAGCCCAACTGTACAAGGCTTGATTTAAGGAACTATCTGTTACATTCTTTTCTTTTTCACACAAAAAAGAAACAAAAAAACAATAGGAGACCCTCTTTTTGAAAGAATTAAAAGAATTTATCCTTATGAAATAGCCAAACAAATTCTTCCAAGAGATTTGGTAAACTTCCATAGTTCCATATTACAAAAATAATTGATAGGGAGCAATACAATTTGATAAACAAGATATTAAAAAAAATATCATCATTTTCTATATTATAATTTAAGCTTTAATCTTAAAATTTCTCTTTTAATAAATCATGGTGATTAGGATTTTCAATGCATTGATTGGGGATTAGTCGCAAAAAAAAAATTTCGTTCCAATGAATGGAATCAATTGTCAAGTTTTCTCGCAATGATAAAATCAATGATTTTTCATGTGATAAAATTTTGAAAAATATTTGGTTTTTCACGTTTTAATCATTTTGAATTGGAGACATCGAGAAAAGTTCTCCCAACCATACTAGCTCTGGCTCCTTTATCAAGCAAATGATGAGGATTTCCTACAACCTGAATTGAAAGATTCAGTGAACATTGCTAGACAAGTACATCCTAAAGCCATTTTTTGTCGTCAATTGATCGAGTTACATGACACAACAAAAGATTATATTGATATTCAAACTATCTTCAAAATTACAGATGGACGGAGAATTTTTATTACAACTCTACCAATTGACTATGAGAGATGTGAACAACAGATTATTGAAGTAAATCAGCGGATGAAAAGTTGGCAAGATTTACAACAGTTGGATGCTCAATATGATTTAATCATTGAAACTGAATTTGAAGAACGATAAGTTTAAAACTTTAGTGGCATCAGAGGGTGTTTTAAGGTATGAATTAAAATTGTTTTATGTTCTTGTTTGCACACTAATAGACAGAATCACTCCTTGTTGATTCTTAGGCACATGTAATTCATGTATGTATGAACCTTAACTCTCTTAAATTCTGTTTGGTTACATTGGTGGTGTAGTTATTACATATTGATTAAAGCCCATATGCTTGTGTGATCTTTCCATTGTCTTGTTTGTTAAAGTCTATTTGGTGTATTGGACAATAGACCATTGTTGGAAGGAATTGATCACAGGAAGTATTAGGAACCAAACCCAGTTTGTAATGAAATTCTATTACTTGTATAGCTACTGAATTAGGAAAAGATAAAAGTTTATATGCGCACGAATTACATTTCGAAAAAAATTGTAAAAAATTATGTTAGTAATATGTTTGTTGATTTAAGCACTTCTATTTTTTCAGAAATAAAAAACCACTAAAACAGTTAGATCAAATAGAAGAAAAGGTTAAACAGATTAGTACATTATCTAATCTTGACCTCAATTATGAGTTTAAAGAACTCATATCAACTCTAAACCAGCCTAATCACATGCTTTATGTACTTTAGGTGGTACAAGAACACATTGTTCAAATGAGTTTTATGGAGTAGAGTTCTCTGACCTTGTGGATGATCCATCTTATGGCCAATTTTAATCTATTAAAGAAATAATTAAATATTAGAAGTTTCAATATATCAAAGAACGAGATTGTTTAGGGAAAAAAAAATTGTTGCATATGATGCAAACTCTGTTTACCCAACATGAGTCTTTATTGACCAATTATAGTTATGAATGCATCATTAGTCTAGAGAAGACTAATGATGAAGACATTGAATGTCATGCAACAAACATGGTAAGTTTAGAAAATTCAAGTTTGAATTCAGATTCTTAACTCAGATGACTCTAATCAATCTCAGGATAATCATAACCTAACCATGAGTACTGGACAAAGAAAAATATCTACCAATAACCATCTTGACAAGGATCCAAAAATTTGTCCTCATACTCTGAATGAGTTGGATGAAATAAAAACCCACGAAGTAAGCAATACATCTATGACTGTATCCAACACCTCTAATGTACCAATTTTTTCCTCGTTTTTTTTTTCAATAAAAAAAATAAGTTTAACAAACAAAACAATGGCATGCAATAAGCATGGTAAGTTCAAAGAATACGAGTTAGTCTCTAACTCAGATGACTCTGATCAATCTCAGGATGATCAAAACCCAGTACGAATACTCAAAAGAGAAAAGTATCAACTAATAACCATCTTGACAAAGATCTAGAATTCCGTCATTATAATCTAAATGAGTTGGATGAAATAAACATCCATGAAGTATGCAGTACATCTATGACTGTATCCAACACCTCTGATATACCAATTTTTCCCTCTTTTTTTTTTTCAACAAAGAAATAAGTTTAACAAACAAAACATAGTAGTTAATGGTACTTATTTAGATTTACAAAATGTTTTCCATAAAGACTATGTTCAAATGATAGACAATTGGGCATAATCTTTGTCTTATGTCATAACTATGTATAAAAATATGTGAACTATGGAATGTTTTTTAGAATACATTTTGGGAACTTTGCAATGTGACATCTTGTAATTTCTTAAACAATGGAAGGAATCAGACCATGGTAAGATTCAAAAAGCAAACTTACTTGGTAATATATGTTCTTTTGAAATGGTTCTACAGAAATTTGTGGAAATATTGAAAAAATAATTTTGTGGTTCACAAGATTCCAAGAACTTACAAACTGATATGATCTATATCTTAATTAAGTTAAAAATCTATAATATGAGTGAATTCGAAAGGTTTGCTCAAACTTATCAAAAGTAATATCATCTCCTACATGATAGTCAGTTAGATTTTTTGTTTGACCAATTCTTTCATAAATTACCCCAACCATTAGATGAGATTTGTCATAAGAATTACATCCCTTATCTAGATGCTATTAAAGGAAGTGATTCTCTTGGCAACATGATTAACTAGTTCATTTCGGACTAGTCTGATGAACAAACTCTATTGTGTTCTCTCAAACATTTATTGATTCCAGTGAAATAACCATTTCTTCCCTCAAAATAAGAAGAGAAATACTTATGTACGTCCTCAGGCAATATAACTCTAGCAGATTTAGCAGATATAATCCATATCAGCTAGATGTTTCCATCGATACAGGTGGAACAACATGTGCTTGCCAATGGAGCACTTTACCACTAGAAAAGTGGGTAAAGATGAAAGCCCCATAGCAACAAAGGGTATTGATCGAAAAGAAACCAAGATTGAATATAAGGCTAAACATGTCTCAATCTGGTTAGGCAAACATAAATTTACAATTCCAAAAATTTATATTTTCCATTTATGCATGGCTATGTAATTTTTGAAAATAAATTTTCTTATGGAATTATCTCATCATATCCATATTCTTACTCTTGAGAAAAAAAAGATTACCATCCCTCTACTTGTGTTCCAACACAAGTTCGGGTGTTAGAAAGGCTTTTTACCACAAAAGTATGGTGAGATTCAAACAATAAATACCCTGACATCTACTCATTGAATTTGAAAACCCTTTAACAAAACTTTGGTGAAGACCCATTAAAACTATAGTCTCGTAGCCCAAGATATTGTAATTTTAATTTGTCTAACCCTAGTAGAATAATTAGTGCCAAACCTATGATCTATACTAAACAAGATATAGAATTCAATTAAAATAATTATTGGTGAAAGGCTCATTGAGGAAACAAATACTCCCCATCCTAGTCTCACCCTCATGGTAAGAAACCATGCCAAAATTTAAAGAGAAAAAGCCATAATGGCTATCAATATAAAAGGTTAAACCAAAACCTTGAATTTGATGGATATTTCCTTTCTCAAAAGGATGTCTTGATTAATCAAACCATTCAGCAAACCAAATATTATAGTAAGTTTGATTGTAAGTCCGGTTTTTGATAAATAAAGCTCATTGGGAAATTAAAACCTCTAACAGCTTTTAGTGACCCATACCATCATTATCAATGGACTGTGATGCCCTTTGGTCTTTGTAAAGCCTCTCTAATATTCTAACAATGGATCGATGAAATCTTTTCAGATCTTAAAGATTTTGTATGGTATATATTGATGATATGTTAGTCTTTTCAAATACCTTAAACGACCATAAAAATATTTAAAAATTGTTGTGATGTTTCCCTAAATAATGAAAATATCCTTAGCCAAAAGAAAATTTTGAGTTAGAACAAACTTAAATTGATTTTCTTGGTCTTGTATTAAATTAATCTGGTCTAAAATTATAAAAGCATATAATTTTCAAAAGCAAGGACTTTCTTGAAAACATTATTAATAAAAAAAAAAAAACAATTACAAAGCTTTTTATGAATCCTTAATTATGGTAGAAGCTCTATCCCAAATTTATCTAAGAAAGAAAAACCTCATTTAGACAAATTAAAGAAAAATAAAGATTTTGTATAAAATAAGTCTGATTCAGATAAGAAAATGATAATTTGATCCTTGAAACTAATGCTAGCAATGAGCATGGGGAATTTTACGGAAAAAAAAAGAGTATGGGGAGCACCAGAGCAGTATTGAAAGCTAAAATTATAGCTTTACCTATTGAATTAATATGCGGTTATAATTCAGGTAAATTCAAACCCAATGAATTAGATTATATTACATATGAAAAATAACTCTTATCCATTAAAAATGGTATGAAAAGATTTCACATGTTTTTAGCTTCGGCAAATTTTTTTATACAGATAAATAATCAGGCTGTAAAAGATTTTCTAGAATCAAAGAAGGGTGAAGAAAACCCACGATGAACTCATTGGTATAACTTCATTTGTCAATATACTTCTAACATTGAGCATATAAAAGGTACTAATAATTTCTTGGTTGATAATTGAAATGTCTCAGTGGAATATTATTTGGTGCATGGAAAGCCCATTGTTTTGAAAAAAATAAAAATTTTCAGACAACACATGGCGTCAACTCATAGAAAAACTATCTAAGCATCATGCGAAGCAAAACATTTTCAAAATGTTGTATTCATTATCGTTAAACAAACAAATTTGAATGATGATTTTTCTCTTGAAAAAATCAATAATTTTCTTGATATTTCTGAGTTTCTTGATAAATAATAAGAAGACCCTCTTTTTGAAAGAATTAAAGAAATTTATCTTTATGAAAAAACCAAACAAATTCTTCCAAGAGATTTGGTAAACTCTCATATTTTAATAGAAAACAATACCATTTGATATATGAGATATTAGAAAAACATCATCGTTTTCTATATTATAATATAAAATTTAATCTCAACCATGATAAGTGGGATTTTTAATGTATTGATTGGGGATTAGGTGGTAAAATTGTATATGCGCTAATAAATGTAAGGTAGGCAACTGGACCTCACTACCCTCCTATGTACGATATCAATTTTGTATTTTTTGTCACACTCTAGTGATGAACTCTCCTATGTTACTTGCTTAGAGAGTCCTCACCCATGTTATTTATTTATTTTTTTCATGCCAATAGCGCCTAACTCAAGTCAGACCCGCATCCTAAATCCTTAATCTGAATATGAAACTATCATGTCATGTTTGTATTTTGTATCCTATTAAGGATCCGGCTCTTCTCCAAAGAGTCCATCGCCTAGGGAGTGCCCAGTTAGGCGTATTGGGTTTTGGCCACCCTTGGTTAAGGGTGTCAATTTGGTACTGAATTGCTACCGTACCGAATTACCCGTACCATATCATATCGAGTACAATTCGGTATGGTAATGGTATAGGAAAATAGTATTGTACTTGATATAATATGGTATGGTATCGGTATGGAGGTTGATACCAACGGTACATACAGATATCGTATCAAATTACCCGTACTAAGTACAATTCGGTAAGGTAACGGTATGGGAAAATGGTACCTACTTGGTACAATATGGTATGGTATCGGTATGGAGGTTGATACCAATGGTACATACAGATATCGTATCGAATTACCCGTACTAAGTACAATTCGGTAAGGTAACGGTATGGGAAAATGGTACCTACTTGGTACAATATGGTATGGTATCGGTATGGAGGTTCATTCCTACAGTACATACAGATACCATACCAAATTATCGAATATCGATATTGTATTGTATTATCATAATATATACTTATATATATATAAGAATATAACATACTAAATATAATATAATATAATTCATACTATATGTACTAATTTATATATATATATATAATATAAGAAACCGTATAACATATACCATATACCATACCGTATACATACTAAATAAAACTATATACCATACCGTAAAACTATACAGTACGATATCGATGTTGGAAAAATGATATCGTACTTGATATGTTATGGTATCAATATGGGATTTGGGTCCTCTGTAGTGCGACAAGGTTTGTAGCACACCATCCGATGGCCCGTAGAGCTTAGGCACGCAACCATACACATAGGCAAGGGTGTTGGGCTACGTGCCCAAACACTGTGAGCCGTTGGATGTGCGCTACAGAGGAGCCCAACGCATCAATATAGGGTGTTTGGCTTTGGTATCGTACCAATTCCATACTGAATACCAGATATCGTACCGATTGACACCCTTGCCCCCTTGGTCCTAACTTTGTACGCGTGACTTCAAATTAAAGATTAGGTATCGAAATTTTTGATTGGGCTTTCAGGCAGAAAGCCCTTTCAAGCGCTGTTGGAGTTGCAATATTCCCTATAAAGTCATACTAAAAAGCAGGTAGGGAGGGTGTGAACTTTCCTTGGGCTTTTTCTTCCCCCATCTCGATAAATCTGAAGTGTGGGCCCTAATTTGTTCACATTAATGCTGTGTTGCAGACCTTATTGAGTAATAAGTAGGCTTTGGATTCTTGGAACCAGCCAAAGGTACAGGACTAACACGGATGTAACTTTTGTCTTTGAAAGACAACTCAAAACAAAAAATAAAAACCCAAATCTTTGTTGATTCCTTTGTTTGTCTCTTTGTTAAACCTGACTCTGTGCCTCTGTGCCTCTGTGCCTCTGTGGTATCATCATCCAAGCCAAAATATACAAAAGGCCAAACTATTTTATTTTCATTCTGGCCAGCTGTTGGTGGTCCAGAGCCTGACGGCTCAGGTGGCTCAAATGGCTGAAACCTACATGTGAACCCACTGCCCAAACCATGGTGCTAGACTCGTTGGGATCTTCGTTTGCCAAAGGCAGTCTGGTTTATTTGGGTGTGCTTTCAGCTACAAAATTCCTATTGAAGATGATCCCCGCCTCAGATACGGCTCCTCTCTATTGAGCGGAGAGCTCAATGAGGCATCCAACGGTTGGGTTGTATCGCACATATCTCAATGCATACTTAATCAACTGTTAGGATGTGTATGGCACAATCCAACGGAGCCCAATCCGTCCTGCCTCTCTGCATAGGAATTGATATCTTCTCCTGTTACAGTAAGGTGTTGTACTACATCGTGCAGCGCTACAGAGGCCATGTGGCACAGCAAGTCCCATATGATGCACATGGTCTCTGCAGCCACTGCATAATACGTTACAGCACCGTGCTGTAACAGGAGAGGATAAAAATTCCTCTACATAGATTCAAGGTTGGAATTATTTCTTATGTAACGATGATATATTTGGGCAAAAGAACTGCCAACTTGAGGATGTTATCTGTACATCCAATAATAATGCTTAGCTGGAGTTTCAATCTATGAACTATCACATCTGAACCTGCATTTACTCAAGCTTGGACGGTACCATCTGCTGGTTTTGTGAAGTGCCATTGTGATGCAAGTCTACAATCAGATTCTGTTAGAATTTTAGTTCTAATAAAATTTCATATGGACATAATTAAATCTCTAAACCAGGCTAATTAGGGTTTTGGTCTAATAAAGTGGGGTCATTAAGTTATATTAGAAGTCTAATGTAGACTGACTTAGTACGGGCCAGATAGATTCTTATTGGGACTGTGATGAGTCAGACCCTATAAGGATTACTATATAAGGATAGCTAGGTCCCCCCTCTACCCATCACAAATTATTATTTTCAATTGCTATTGAGGAGTGCATTCTGGAAAGAGAGGGAGATATTCAGTGTTCATCGTCCCTGCGCATACGGTATTATCATTAGGCCAATTACTTTGGGAATATAGGAGAAGCACCTAGATCTTTGTTCTTTATTTTCCGCTGCAATCATCATCACTATGGATGCGAAACAAGGTTGGTGGTTCTATCCCTGTTTTCTATTATTTATTTGATTGTGTTCTTGAACGCCCTATGGAGATCCTGGCTTTTGGGATTTTGTCCCTATTCGGATCGATTTATTCAAACAGATTCAACTAATGGTGGCCTAAGTTTTATCTGTCAAGATTCTGTATGGTGATCACCTACTTGCTATATAAAGTCTAGCAACATTTTTTCAACCTATTGAAGGTGAAGCTCTGGTAATTCGGTAGAGATGCTCTTTGCTCATTCCCTACCTCTATACGCCCCTCTCTTTCCTTTTCTTTCCTTTTGCTTTCTAAGTAGGGGTTGGAAGCTACTCTCGTACATTCGCTTTCTTCTGGCAACACAATGCCAATTCTAAGGCAATGATAGAGTCCATATTGAATTGGATAATCAAAGCTTAGTTTCCTACTTACAGCGGGGAATTCTTGCTTCATCTTTGACTGTTAGGTCTATCTTGGAGGATATTATATTCTTATCATCCAACTTTGTTGCTTGTATTTGTACTTTTGTTCCAAGGAATATTAACTGCTTGGCTGACTCCTTGTCCAAGAGGTTTCGGTATGTGACATGTACGACTGTTTGGCCTAATTCCGATCCATGGATTAGGGAGATGTGTTCATCTTCTGTCCATGTGTAATCCATGCCGATTATGAATAAAATAATATCTTGTACCCAAAAAAAAAAAATTTACACTTGGGTTAATTGCAACCTCACTCGAACAAGTACTGAAAATTTACTAGATCATTCAATCTTAATACAAACACAATTTTTTTTTTCTTGAATTGATACGAACATGATATGATTTGACATTACAACATGTTTGACATGAAACAAACATGACATTATCCCCCAAAAAATTCCAGAGTATAGTTTTTTTTTTGGGTCATATTATAAAAAAATAAATGATCAAAAAAATGTAAAAACTATTAATAAATATACATATAAAAAAATTAAGAAAATCATTATCGTATCACTAACTGTGGAGTTGAAAATGTAAACCCTAAAAAAATAATATGAAATATGATTTCAGATCATTTTGAATTACAACAGATTAATCCGAACATAACCTAAAAACTTTTTTGCGTCAATCGAGTTTCACCCGAAACTTTTAAAACCCCAACCTAAACAAGAAACTATCAAATTGTATTTATATTTGATTTGCAATTCCTAACATTCTCTGATTAAATTCAAGTAAGATTATGGTTCGAAATGTTTGATTAGGCTTTGTCAGTTACATTAGAATGAGAACTACAAGGGTAGGATTCTTTGAAGAGAGGTATTTCTCCTCTTACATGTCCAAGGTTGGTCAAGGGTGTTTTTCATTCACACGCCGAGTTGAGCAGAGCTGAGCCGAATCATGGTGTGGTGAGGCTTTTATATATATATAATCTCTTTTTGTTTGACATTGTGCTTGGACTCCAGAGTCAGATGTATGTCATTCAATGCATCGCCGGTATCAACCCTTACCTTTGGGTGCTGAAGCATGTTAGCCCCCTATCGGTCTACCTTGTTTTCTATACGCTCTTCCTACAGACATATAAGTTTACTTCTCTTATACCAGTCTTTATATTATTTGTGTACAACACAAAGCAACAATGTATCGCTCCATACTAAGGGAAAATAGTTTTTTTTTTCAAAAACAATGGTAAAACCGTTTGATATGACTCATATCGGCATCAATATCAGGCGGGACTGATATTGTTCCTAATACCGTGATTTAAATCCTTGGTCGAATGTGACTAGTTCATCGTACATTCCACCCCATGACTTATCCACCTTTGTAATCTGGGATGTCATGAATCCTTAACACTCAAATGAATAAATTTCTTTTCACAAAAACAAAAAAAAATTAAATCCTTGGTCACCAATGTATTAATAATAAGTTAAACTCATAAGCTTAATTTAATTTAAACCCTTATCAGGACAAAAAATAATGAAGTACTCTTTCAATCATGGAAACTAAAAACCAAAAAACCTGGAATAGTGCGTCGTGATCATGATCCCTTATTTCACCAATTACCAATTAAATTAAAAAGTTCAAAGAGGCTATTCGGCGCGGAAGAAAAGGGCAAAAAGGGAGAACCAGAGAAACGTTGACACTTGAGAGTTAAGAGAGAGAGAGAGAGAGATTTCAATCTTCGATCCGGCAGTTCAGCCAAAACACATGGAAATGTTCTCTTTTCAAATCAAATTTAGTAAGAGTGGGTGAGGGAAGTCCATTCCGTTTGGGACTTTGAATAGACCTGGGGGAGGCTAAGAGTGTGATAGATTGACGTAAACAAAATCCTCCTGGCTAAATGACTAAAAAACACAATTAGAAGACGAAACACGTATATAATAGATGTCAAATATTGCAGTTACACTTGTAGACTTGTAGTAGAATTGTTCTCATTACAAGACTGGCAGCCAAGGAAATAGCATTTAAAAGATTTTTTTTTTTTTTTTTAGTGAATTTAAAAGATATTTTAGAAAATACAAAAATTTAGGAGAATATTTATGGACCCAAAGGAGGAGGATTTTTATCTTCTTTTATTACAACATGGTGCTGTATTGTATCGTGTGGTACTTCAGAGACCATGTGCCCTATGTGGGGTCTGTCGTGTCACATGACCTCTATAGTGTGGCACGATACAATACAGTACCGTATTATAACAAGAGAAGATAAAACTTCAAAGAGAGAGTGAATTATTTTATTTCGTTGGCTGTTAACTTTATAGTGTACCAGCAAAATTTCTTTCATGATACGTGGCCCAGGAAAAGAAGTTATAAATTATCAACCCAATCAAATCAAACAAAACATTCCAAATGTCGCCTGTTTTTATGGAGGTTATGTGTACACACAACCTTTCAAGTCGCCTTCACAGTCAGGTTCTCAAGCCGTAGGTGGCCGCCACTATCCAATGAGAAACGCTTTTGTAAATAACTCTTGTCTCTTGCTTTGCCGCAGAGAACTCTTACCCTTTAACTAATCAAATAACTACGAAAAGGTAGTGCGAGTCGTGTGAGACAGTAGCCGTGTTGGGGTAACAGTTGTCGTCTGTTTCTATTACCTGATGAGATGACTATGGTCGCTTTCAAGTACCCACCGCACCGCCATAATATATATTATTACGGAAACAATTTTCTGAGAGTGTAGTCTTCGCAGTATTTCAATGTGTCTATCTCTTTCCTTCTTAAAATAAAGAAAGAGAATTCTTCTCGTAAGAGAATGAGAGAGATAGACTTATAGGAATGCTAACATAAGTCACACTTTTAGACAAAGTTGCACATCTTTTTGTGTGTGGCATGAGTAGTAATCAATTTTAGAAATTAAGTAAGTTTTTTAAAATAAAAAATAGTGATGTAAAACAAAGAAATTAAGTAAATCTTCTAAAATAGAAAATAGTGTAAAACAAATTTGAAACCTACTTATCTTATGATCTATGGGATTTTTACCTAGTGGATCGAAGAAATTTTTTCAAAATAAATACCATCTTTCTTCCTCTTCAAATTGGTCTCACCACCACCACCACTTCCACGTTACCATCATTACCACCCTTCCCAAAGAAATATAGAGAATCTATTTTCATAAATTGAAATCTCAAATGAATTTTTTTATTCTTGAAATATTTCATATTGATACAATCAAAACAATTTCAATTTTTGACCAAAAATCTGTTTGTTGACTATTTCATGAAATCAATCCAAAATTGAAATAGAAATCATAATAAATCTGGCCACCATCGATTTCTACCAAACCCAATCAATTTCTAGTCAAATTATGATCAAGTGGACGATTCAACTTATATCCAATTGCAAGGTTTAAAACCTTGATTTAATCAGTTCGGTTTTAATTAGGTTCATGATACAACATATACAAATCGAAACCATATACAAACCAACTTTTCAATCAAAGTCTAACCGATTTGGTTTGATTTTGCAATGGTATCCATTCCTTATTCAGTTCACTAGGTTTGGACCCCATTTTAAATATGGAAGAATTAATTGTGGGAGGAGTGTATCTTTCACGCCAAGACACAGAAGGGGGAAAAATGACCGCCCTACCCCCATGAAAGGTAGAATTTCTGACCTCATGATGCCAAAATGTGTACTCTCATTGGCCTCTGTGCACACGCAGGGCTACGCTCCCCCTACAAAGAACACCGGCCCTTTATGTATTTAGATACTCCATACATCATCATCAACAACAAAAAAAACCCTTTTTGTTAGATATATCGATCAATTTTTTTTTTTCAAACATTAAAAACGAATAGAATTTATCATCCATATTGCTAGGACTAAGTTTGTCTTCAATCACCATCAAAGAAGAATCCCTTGACCATGACCTTCGAATGGACTAGACAAGATCTCATGCACAACTTGAGAGTCTTCTCGACTTCATCCAATAAGAGGATGCTTAATAACCCTAGGATTAAACACAGCCCAGGTGTTCCATTTTAATTTGGATGCCCTACCTTTGGCCCTTTACTGAGTTAATACAGAATGATGCCAATGGGAAGGTATACTCAAGAATGTAATCTCTTTATACTTATCTTAATATTATAAGCTCCATTTTAACCCAAAAATAAGAGGATGTTTAATAACCCTAGGATTAAGGGTGTCAAACGGGAATGTTTCGGGTAATTGGGATGGTTCTTTACCGGTTTCGGTCCCAAGAGGGCCAAACCCAGAACCGTACCATTTACTTAACGGTCCCAAACTAGGATCCGATCCTGTTTAATAATGGGACGATCCGATTCCGGTTCCTTAACGGTTCTAAGCACTCAAAGTCTCACTCTCAACAGTCAAATATGTACACAAAATTTCTAAGTATACATATAGATTTTCCAAGCATACAAATAATTGAATATATATTATAAGGATAAAATAATCAAGTACCAATTCTTAAACATACATTTACTGAACAAAAGCCCAAAATTTCCACTTACAAATCACTAACACCAAATCAAATTCAAATATGTTATAAATATTAAGTATTAACTACCCCTAAAGAAATAATTTGGGCATGTTAAACTGGTCCTTGCAATTATGGTTCTAGCCGGTTCCTTATTGGGATTTCGGTTTTGGATCAATTGGGAAACCCATCCCAGAACCGTCCTTTCCCATTTAGCAAGCGGTCCCAAAACCAACTCCCATAACCATCCCATTTAGTAATAGGACGGGTCGATACCGAGTATTACCGGGATGGTTCTGAGACGGTTCGCGGTTCTGGCCCTAAATTGACACCCTTACCTAGGATGGTGGTCAGCCACCACCGGTGTAAGAAAGTTTGCCTTTGATTAAAACATTAAAAAGAAATAAAATTTAAGCAAGAAAAGATTCCAAACCAAAATTAAACTATTTTATTTCTATTTTTTATTGCGGTTCTAAATTTAGACCCTTAAGTTTAAAATTAAGATCTCTCTCACGGTACCGCTACCTGGGGCATGTGCAATGCGCTGCCCCTGTGCCAAGAAATAGAGTGTGCGAAATGACTATCGCACCCCATGGAAAGACAAAAATTCCAGGGGGTGCGACAATCATTTCGTATACAGGGACAACGCACCGCATGCACCCAGGTAGCGTTCTCCTTCCAAAAAAGAACATTTGAAAGAAAACCATTCCCATTGAAATACATGTGGTTGTTAAAGAGAATTCTGAATCATGAGACTCACACCCATGGTTTGAGGAATTGATCTTGGCCGATCCCATATAGGTGGAACGGTATGGACTAGTGTAAAATTGGGCAAAAAAAAACTAATTTTTTAATAAAAACAAAGCTGATTTGGACCAATTCGAATCGATATCGATAGAGATTGATACCAATACCAATACCGATTACTAAAACTCTGCCCACAACCACATTGTATACGTTATATAGAGTGATCATAGGGTCACTATTTTTTGGGACAATTTAGAAACGGAAATTACAAGATAAGTAGGTTTCAAATTTGTTTTACTTCCACTACTTTCCATTTTGAAAAGATTTACTAAATCCCCAAAGTTGGTTATTACTCATGCCATGCAAAAATAAAATAAAAACAAACTTCCAAAATTGCCCAAAAAAATCTGTTCTAAACCACGATGGGGAAAATAGAAGGGAAGGGGCGCGCAACTTTCTCTACCTGTTTTCTTTTATTGTTTCTCTCACTCTTGTGTTTTGTTTTGTTTTTTTATGTTTTATTATTATTTTTTATACTGAGTTTCCTTCCACCCACCGTGAATGGGATCAACAGGGTATTTGGAACATACTAAAACCCTAGAAGGGGTTTGTGAACCCTAGAATGGTTGATGAACCTCCCTCTGTTTTTTGTTTTTTTTTTTGGTAAATTTGCAATTGTTTTTTATTCCAATAATTAAGGTGTACTTCCCTTTGGACTCGAGGCTATAGCTTTGTTTTCATATATATTTTTGGGAAAAAGGTCGCAGCGCTAAGGCTCAAAACCTTTCTCTCGACGGTTCGGTAAATACCAAGAAAAATGGCATCACTTATAGGCATCAGGTCTTCGATTAAGCCGTGGTTGGGGAAGGCTCGTAGGTGAATATGAGTTTTCTGGTTCTTCTGTTTAGAGCCCATCTTTTATTCTCTTTGTTCCTCTGTTGAAGCCTAGAAATATTGAATCATTTCAATTGGAGAAACAGCAGTCTCCACAATGGAGATTGCAGCAGCGAGGGTGCTTGCAGTGATAGAGAAAACCATTCCACGATTGGGGATAAAGATGGGTTGCAGGCGGTTTCTCCCAAGACTTGGTCGCCATGGACGCTGAGGTTGATGAGGAAAGGCACACAATGGGGTCTATAGATGAGTGAGTATCTCTCGACGGTTTGGTAAACACCAAGAAAAATGGGATCACTTATAGGCATCGTGTGCCTTTCCTCACCAAGTCTGGGGATAAAGATGGGCAGATGGGGGTGGGATGGGGTTTGTGGAGGAATATCAGTGGGTGGGGAAAGGGAATCGTTATCCTCTCCTGTTATTGCACGGTGCAGTGCTGCATTGTGTGGCTCTGTAGAGGCCATGTGGCACAGTGGGCCCCACATGGTGCACATAGCCTCTCTAGCCACCGCACGATGCAGCACTGCACCGTGCAGTAACAGGATAGGATAAAAATTCAAGGAAAGGGGTTGCAGAGGGGGTCCGCTGGTCTGGGGACAGGGATGGTGGTGGGAAAGAGGTAGGCGGTTTTACATTTTTTTTTATTATAAAACAAGCAGTTTTACATCGAACAGTTAGGATTTACCTAAAAAAAAGCAGCGGTTTAGCTTTAAGGGTTGCGTATAAGTGTGCGTTTAAGGTTTTGAGCCTTAGCGCTAAGGCTGTAAACGGATCGGATTTGGCTCGGATAGTGCTATATCCGCATCTGCAACCAATTAGCTATCGGACGGATTCAGATAGTGCTAAACGGATACAGATACGGATCGGATATTTTATCCATTTACATGTAAATATAGCTTTTCGAATAGCTACAGCCTATCCTTATCCGCATCCGTTTAGCTTTCGGACGGATTCGGATAGTGCTAAACGGATACGAACACGAATACGAAAACGGATTTCGGCTATTCATTTACACCCCTACTCAGCGCTGCTACTAGTCACCCTATATTTTTTTTGGAGGGGATAACCGGATTTTAATCGTCTCCAATTCCTAAATGTGTGGAGTGAGTGCGGCAGTGCTAGGTGGAGGTAGGGGTGTCAACTAGTCCGGTTCTCTAGCAGTTGCAGCTCTAAGGTGTCAAGACTAGATTCGGACAAATAAGCTCACCGATTCCAAATCTGAGATTCAGGACCATTAACTAATGGGTGGTCCGGTTGCGGTTCTTAATCGGGTCCAAACATGCCTTTGTTGAGCAGCTAGATATAAAACATTTTTTCCATTGGAACGAGAAATCTCAAGCAAGCTAGAATCTTTCAAAAGCAATTCATTAACTATAGGTGTGTGTCCTCTATGTGCAACAGATATGAGAGGGGTAGAATACTAGAATTTATGGGGCCAAGTGTCTTGCTTAGTCTTGGGTCATGTTCTACTAGCAACTGGACAACAACTCTATAATAACAGTCACTTTAACTATATGTTAAAATAGCAAGGATCATCTTTTAACATTTTAAAACAGAAAAAATGGTGTAAGACAAGTTCAAGTCTATGCATTTCTTCCGGTTCCAATGGTTCTTTAACGGTTCCGGGGACCAGACCCGATCCGGACCAATATTCTATCACTAAGACCAAATCTGGACCAATAAGCTATTAGATGGGTCGGTTTCGATTCCTAGTAGGACAGTTTCGATCCGGTTACCGGTTCCGGTCCAAATTTGACACCCCTAGGTGGAGGAGATGTCGACACCTTGTAGCTCGAACATCCAATGGTCCGAGCTGCCAAGTGTCGACATTTCCACCTAGCTACCGCACTGCACACTTTTAGGGAATTAGAGAGGATTTTTTTCCGTGTAATAGGAGCTTTGATTTCTACTGCTACAATTAAGGTGCATTTAAACACTTAAATGAGGTTTGGGTAACTTTGGAAGTTTGTTTTTATTTTAAGAAAAATTACATGATTAGCTACTTTTGGGTTTTCATTTACAAAACTGTCCACCCTATGTTTGAGTTAAGAAAAATAGACAAAAACAAGTTAAGGCTTACAAAACTGGACAAAATAGTGTCTCTCCTTCCCACACTTATTTTTTTAGACATTTTTACCCCTATCATTGCCTTCTCGCCTAGGCATCCTCCATTCCCTACAACCCTACCCTTGTCCCAGCCACCGCCATTCTCTGTTACCCCAAGTTACAGAGAAAAAAAAAACAAAGAGATTTTTTCAGAGGGAAACTGCCGAAGAAGGAAGGAGAGTCACTGTTTTGTCTAGTTTTGTAAAACTAAACTTGTTTTTTGACTATTTTTGTTAACTCAAACATAAGGTGGACAGTTTTGTAAATGAAAACCCAAAAATAACTAATCATGTAATTTTCCCTTTCTCATTTTTACCAAAAAAAAAAAAAAAAAATCCTTTTCTCATCAAAAAAAATATATATATTTGTAATTTTCCCTTTATTTTATTCTAATACTAATTACTAACTAATTATGGGATTACATTCTTAAGTAAATCTTTTTAAAATAGAAAGCAATAGGTGTACTTATTTTGTAATTTCCATTGTGAATCAAAGAAATTTTCTCTTTTTTAAGTAATCAAATGAATGATATTATAAGTTTTTAATCCAATAATCTAATTTTTAAATAAATTATAGCTCTCCACCGACCTTAAACTGCTACAACTATCGTTCCAATCACGCAACCCCGCTGATTTTGTGCTAGGCAGAATCTGGGGGAACCACTCCAGTGGCTTATTAATTATCATTCATTGCCATAAAGACGCGTGTCAAAAACATCAAAGGCCCCTTTGACTTAATGCCCCACACATATATTGGAATTTACGTAAATGGGGTTCAGATGGTTATATTTTAGGCTATATTTGTTTGGCAAGAAATGGAAAAAACAAAAATGCAAAGAAAAAAAATTTCTAATTTTTTTATATATATTTTTTTGAATATAAGAAAAGAGATAATCACATAAATTAATCATTGTGTCATCATGTATTTTTGTGTTAGGATTTGGGGTTTTTTGTAGGGAGTCTGGTCCCTACACGTATAGTGGGGCCAATAAGAGCATGTGCATCGGAATCATGGGAGCAAGACAATTATTTTACCCTTGGGCATGATGGTATAGGACATGGGCATTACATTCCTCTACAGAAACTTTTCTCTTTTATTTGAAAAAAAAAAATAACTGTCCGAAAATGTAGCCTACGCAAATACTCTCATGAGTCTATATTTCCCCTTCCCATATGAAAAGACACATCTACCCCTTTGTTTTGAGGAGAAGGGAGATAAACACGTGGGAGTGCCTCCATAAATCATACTCCCTAATAAAAAACCTACTACCTTTTATTTTATTAAATTTTTTTTTTCTTTTTCATTTTCGGACAACCAAACATACCCTTAGTCAGTTAGTCTGGAATTTAAGAGGAATAGACAAAAAAAGTTCTTATGGAGTCCACCGTAGAGTACTATTGGAATCCCATTGATGGAGATGGACTGCACATTTTTCTTTGTCTATATTACAAAAAACGAAAAACAAAAAAATCTATGCCTTTCAAGCCAAACAGTAAAGACGATAGTGGCATTATCGAAATTAAACTTAAAAAGAAAGGTGAAAAATTAAAGGTGAGCGTCTTTTGGAGGTCTGAAAGAATAAAAAACAAATCTACACTCTCGCTCGTCTTTTCTCGTTCTGTCTGCGGGTTTTAAGCTTCTTTAATGACAGATTGACGACACGCGTCCATTTACTTTCGGAAACCCTGAATTAAAGAATTAAAAACCCATCAAAGAAAATCTCGACGACGTCGTCGTTGGTTCTGAGTGGCAAGGAACGATCGTTTTTTTTAATTTTTTGGTCAAAATCAGTCTTCTTTTATTTGAACCTGAAGCTCTGCATTCATGGATTCACTGAGAAGGTCATTCAAGTCACACAGCTCGTACCGGAAAATGTCTCCGGGAGGAATAGGGCCTGAATCGTCTTTTGAAAAGCAACCAATGCTTCCAATTCCTGATCACGAAGATCAAATCACCAAATCCGCCGACCATGGCCATCGGGGAGAGTTCGTCGTCAAGATCGACGGTTACAATGAGAGTAACAGTAAGAACAACAATGTCGAGCAAGTTTTGGAGTCAAGCGAGAGTAAGATTTGGAGGGAATCCAGTTACGACTTCAGGATAGATGGCGGTGCGGTGGGCAGAGATGGAGGCAATGCGGGACAAAATGGTGGCGGCATGGACAGTTTCTTCTTCTCGCAGCATCCGGGGAGTTTGGAGGATCCTCCGTCGAGATTGATTGGACAGTTCTTACACAAGCAGAAGGCTTCCGGGGAGATGGCGCTGGATATGGATTTAGAGATGGACGAGCTTCAGAGTGGGCTTGATCGAAACTTACCAGCCGTTATAGAGAGTCCGAAGGATCTCAAGGTTTCTTTCCAAGGGGCTTCCAGGAATCACATCGAGATCTCCTCCGAATCCGTCCAGCCAGTGCACGATGACGATTCATCCGATGAGGAGAAGCAGCACAAAAATCAATTACCACCACGCAGTCCGAAATTAGACGGTCATGAAGGTGGAAGTGTTGGTGGTGGTGGAAGAAGTGGGGTCGTAAGATGTACCTCGAATGCAGTATTCCGGCCGACTTCGGGCTTGTTGAGGACTAGGACAAAGTCGAGACTGATGGATCCTGTGGGCGAACCAGAACGAAGATCTGCTAGAAATACAGCAAAGTCAGGAATACTGAAAGCTGGCAAGTCGGGTATGATGGTCGAAGAGGAGGAAGAAGACCCTTTCTTAGAGGACATCCCTGAGGAATTCAGAAAAGCGAAGCTCAGCGTCTTAACACTACTTGAATGTGTGAGTCTCATTTTGATCATCGCTGCCTTTGTTGCCAGTCTTACAGTCCCTACTTTACAGAAGAAGCTTGTCTGGAACCTCCATCTATGGAAATGGGAGGTTCTAATTCTGGTTCTTATATGTGGACGGTTGGTCTCTGGCTGGACAATACGGATTGCCGTCTTCTTCATTGAGCGAAATTTCATGTTGCGGAAGCGGGTTCTGTATTTTGTTTATGGGGTGAAGAACGCTTTCCAGAACTGCATTTGGCTGGCTCTGGTTTTGATTGTTTGGTATGCGATGTTGGACAAGAAGGTGAGGAACGATGACCAGGCCAAAATCTTAACGTATGTTACCAAGATTTTGGTTTGTCTCTTGGTGAGTACGGCGATATGGTTGGTGAAGACCCTCCTCGTTAAGGTCCTTGCGTCATCATTCCATGTGAACGCCTATTTTGATCGGATTCAGGATTCATTGTTCAATCAATTCGTGATCGAGACACTCTCAGGAGCCCCTTTGATTGAACTTCACCATACACAAGAAGATAATGAAAAGTGTATGGCTGAGATTCGGCAACTGCAGAATGCGGGAGCAACCATGCCAGCAGACCTTCGAGAAGCTGCTCTCCCCTCGGTTAAGGGTGGGAGGGTGATAGGGAGTGGAGGACTACAGAGGAGCCCTAGAGTCATCAAGAGCCCTAAGTCGTCTGGTCCAGTTAGCAAGCAACAAGATGAGGGGATCTCAATTGATCACCTGCACAAACTGAACCAAAAGAATATCTCCGCATGGAACATGAAGAGGTTGATGAATATCATTCGTCGTGGAACCATTTCCACTCTGGATGAGCGGATATTAGAGTCAAGTGAACATGAGGAGGCAAATACCCAGATCAAAAGTGAATTTGAGGCAAAAGTTGTCGCAAAGAAGATCTTCCGCAATGTGGCTAAACCCAGGTCTAAGTAAGTCTTTTATTCCATCTCCTCGACGGTTGTTTACAGTTTTACTCCGTGTTGTTGTTGCATAATTGCATATATTTTTCTCTACATAAATTTTAGAAGTGGAGGTAGTTTTACATAATGATTTCTGCTTTTGAATTCCCATTCTTGCTTTAGGTCTAGCAAGCTCTGTTTTTTTTAATATGGTTTTGAGTTTGATTCCTTTTCTGTAACTCCCCATTCCCCCCCCCCCCCCAACCCCCCAAAAAAAAACAAAAAAAACTGATATTTCTGTGGCAAATTAACTGCATGCTTGATACTTTATGCATTTAGAAAGCTCATTGACCTCCAGGGGAATGAGGACCTAATACTTCAATAGGATTATTGGGTCATTTCTTTCCAGGTCCTTTTATTCAACATATTCTACCTCCATTTTGGGATGGTTATATGAGTAGCAAGGTTTTGAATCGTTTATACATAACCTTGTTTGGTGATAATATTTCATGTAAATTTCAGAATATCTAGATTAAAAAAAATAAATAAACAAAACCATAGGAGAAAGCAGTATTACACAATTGCCACTAATAGAGGTTTGGTGTCATGTCGGGCTTCTGTGCCACACATGGTGGATGTTCACTATGGTCTCACCTACAATTGCACTGGCCAATACAGATATTATATGGGGTTAATGTCAACACAGTAAGATGAACAGTCTAACTCATTCTCTTGGACTACGATTAATATTAGAGAAAGGTTTCAACAAAATTCAGTAGATTTGATAGTTAGAATAATCTAATTGTCAGCTTAATTTTGACCTAAAGGATCTTTTCTGATGCGGCCAACCATGGATGCATATAGTGCCTTCTCTGCTGGCAGTGTTATAAATTATGACTTGTAGTTTCCCTCCCACTATTAATTCTATATAATTTTAATGAAATGTTACATCACTGCTTTAGTCAATTATGGTATTGGTGGTGTCATGGAAAGAGAACTCGGTCGAAACCTGTCGAAACCACCAAGATATCTCGGTTGCGCAGGTTTCCAAGACGAGTTGGCCAGGTACTTGAAAAAATGCATAGTTTCGACCGAGATGTTGGTAATTTTGCAAGTTTTGACACTTATGCCCATCGAAACTTGGGGAAACCTAGCTCAAAACCCTTGTTTCGACTGGTTTTGACAGAGACGTTGGTAATTTCACAAGTTTCGACACTTGTGCCCATCGAAATTTGGGGAAACCTGGCTCGAAACCAGGACAGATACTTATGTATGCCAGTAACCAGGTCAGAAACCAGGACAAACACTTCTTTATGCCAAATATCATTTAAGTAAATGCCAAATATCATTTAAAAATAGGGGAGGTATTTGCTTATTTATGAATAATATCTTAAGTAAATGAAATACAAATACAAAACATTTACTTAAATGATATTTGGCATAAATAAGTGCTTAGTCTGACAACTGTGACTCAGTACACTGTATGTATACTAGTAAACTTGGGTAAAAAACCACAAGTATCATTTTGAGTGTTTTTTTTTGTAAAAATAGTTCATGCATTGTGTTTAGAATGTAAAAAATAGGCTGTATACAATCAGATCAAACAAAGCATTTCTGGGCTTTGAAACCACCAACTCGAGTTGGCTGGGAAAAAAATCATTGGTTTCGACCAGTTTCGATCATATCTCGGTTTCTAGCTGGTCAAAACCCGAGATCTTGAACCTTGATGTCAAGTCCAGAAGTGCCAAAACTACCTTCAGTAGGAAAATTAAAAAAAAAACTAAGCACTTCATCATTTGCATGACTATATGAGGGGATCTACACTCTGTTTGGTTGCTGCTGAAATGGAACTTTTATGTTTTAGTATGCCATAGCATTAAATGCATCGGATCTTTCTCTGAAAGAGAGTCATCTCCAGTCTATCACCAAGTATAAATACATAATTGCAATGATTTGGTCTCATTTAACCTAAAAATGACTATTATATTTTCTTTATTGAATAACCAGTACAATTTGAAATAAGTCCACCTGAAATTTCACTTCATGTGTGTGAATAATAGTGCAAATTATGCATCATGTGCATGAATAATAACTATTGAACTCTTTTTTTTGGTTGAAATAACCATTGAACTTGCCAAAGTATAGCTAAGTTCTTTTTTCTGCTATAGGTACATCTACCTAGAGGATCTGATGCGTTTCATGAGAGAAGATGAAGCTGTTAAAACGATGAGCCTCTTTGAAGGAGCAAAAGATAACAAGAGAATCAGCAAGTTTTCTCTCAAGAACTGGGTCGTAAGTAATCGTTTTCCAAACTGGCAACAACTATTATTCATGCAGCATGTCAAAATATTCATATGCGTGTGCATTATTTCATTTTTCTTTATCTGCATTGACTCTTGGTCAAAATATTCAACAAATGAGAGATAAAACTATAGTAGGCTCAAGTATGGTACTATGGTTCTCTTACTCTCAAGTTCAGTAGTATTTTTCTTATGTAATAGATGCATATCAGATATCTATACTCAACAACTAGATGTCCAATAGGCATCTGGATTTGGTACTGCTGCAATTGGCACCAAATCAAAATCATGTTGGGCACTTTTTGTTGGTGGCAGCTATTGCTCAAGATCCCCCAAAATTTGCAGTACTTCTGGTGGCAAATCTTGACCTTCACTGTGTTGGTTGTCTCTATTCTCCTAGCAGTCAGCATATACTTCACACCTTTCTCTTCACTTTGTTGCTCAAATTAATGGGATGTCAGAAAACACATGGCTTTTGCTTCTTCCTTTATAGGTTTTAAGGTTATCTTCTTATGTATAGTTATCTGTAGTAAGCTTCTCCGTCTTATGGTCATGCAAGTTTTCAAAATATAAGAATGGCATACATCAAATGGAGCTATATCATACCAAGCATTATCTTTGTAGTGTCCCAAAGCAAACTTAACATCACAATCAGTAGTAGGATATCACTATGCTTTTGGAACCAGGCAGCAATGTACAGACTGAAAGGCTTTTCAGTGTGCAGTTCAGCTTTTTAATAATTTATTTTGCAGTGATATTGTCATAATTCTGCCTCCATCAAGATTCAGATTTCAAAACTTCCAGCACAAGTAAAACGAGTGTTGAAGTTGTTGTGCCCTTTGCCAATTCTCAACTTCTCCACTTTGGATGTTGTTGGTATTCTCCTCCCTATTAAACTTTCCCCTTTAGAAGGAAATGTGTGGACACCATCCTCATGCCAATAACTCTTTCGTCCTTGCTTCAAGGATCAAGGTATTGGGATCATTCATGATTAGCCTGACCAAATTTGTACCGGTCCTTGAACATTGCTAGGCTCTGCAGATTTCAACTTTTGCTTTGGACATGTACAAGAAGCATGACCTTTCTCTCCAGAAGTGAAACCATGCATTTTAGACCTGCTATCCATCTCATGTAGACTTATTACCATCTCAACTCAAGAGTTAGATATTTAGCCACTTTCTTCCCTTATCACTGTCTCAGCTCAACTAGCTCATCAGAGCTCTGTCCCGTTACTAGTCACAACCCCCCTTTTCTCTTGGTGTGTATGTGGGTGCAAGTGGATGGACACAAAGTGCAGAGCTTTGATGTGTCTGGTCTTTGTGTGTGTGTGTGTGTGTGGAGGGGGGATTCCCTTTCCTATTTTGTTATTGTTTTTGTTCAAGTATATTGCTCTATTCATGACAAGCTTGATGTGGTACATCCTTGGACCCACAGGTTAACGCATTCAGAGAAAGGAGAGCCCTAGCTTTGACATTGAACGATACAAAAACAGCCGTAAACAAACTTCACCATATATTAAACATCGTAGTGGGAATCATCATCATCATTATCTGGCTTCTTATATTGGGAATTGCCACAACTCATTTCCTTGTCTTCATTAGCTCGCAGTTCCTACTTGTGGTTTTCATCTTTGGGAACACCTGCAAGACTACATTTGAAGCAATCATTTTCTTATTTGCAATACACCCATTTGATGTGGGTGATCGGTGCGAAATACAGGGAGTTCAGGTACCATAACAAATTTATTCATCTGTGTATGGTGTATTGCTGGTTGTGTATGCATATGCATAAAGGTGTGTGTAGAGATATTATAGGACCCTAACTTCTGGCTTTGTGGCTTATAGATGATAGTAGAGGAGATGAACATCTTATCTACAGTGTTTCTAAGGTATGACAACCTGAAGATCACATACCCGAACAATGTTCTTGCTACTATGCCCATCAGTAACTACTACCGCAGTCCTGACATGGGAGATGCCATTGATTTCTGCATCCATGTTTCCACTCCACTTGAGAAGATTGCTATCATGAAACAAAAAATAATAAGGTATGTCCAGAAACTGTTTCCTCTGTGTGTGTGTGTGCTTTTTGTCTTTGCTATTAGTCTTTTTTGTTGCCTCTTGCTTGATATTGAGAGATTGCTTGTCATTTTGAAGGTAATACAACATATTTTCTAATTAATATATTTGAGTATTAGGGATAACTTGATTCATGGTGGAACAACTCACCAATTTTAACCATCTTATAATGATATGACTTGTCCTTGTTTTGTCCAACATCACCTGAACCCTAACCTATTTTATTGCATTGGTTTAGATGATGCCTTTGTACACAGCTTCTTGTTTTGAAAGTTGGGTTGTGGTTTTTGTTAGAGGTGTTTATAGGCAGCTCGCACTTTGAAATACCCTAAATTGTCTTTTTAAATGAGATCTATCCTGAAATTTTCATTGTTATGGATTTAGATTGTGTGAGGAAAATGTTGCCATGCAGAAGGTGGATCCTTGAGTCAAATTTTGAACGTTGCTTTGGAATTTTGATTGATTCTTCTTCTTCCTTGCATGTGGCATGGATTGAGGTGATTTGAGTTTTTGATTCCATAACATTATCTGGTAGTCTCCTAGCTTTAGTGATTTCTTCTGCAAAGATGATCTCAAAATTAGCATGCATCAAATGGTAGGAATCTTCCAGATGTGAAAATAGTGAGATTCCTTAGTGTGTCTCAGAACTATACTCAATTTATTTTCCAGGAAAATAATCATTTTGCTGAGTTAGATCCTGATCTGATATTATGTTGGCTGCCTATCCTTTCAGGTATACCGAGATTAAGGAGGACCATTGGTGTCCTGGTGCGATGGTTGTGCTAAGGGATGTCGAAGACATGAACAGACTAAAGATATCAGTCTGGTTATCACATCGAATGAATCATCAAGACATGGGGGAAAGGTTTGCAAGGAGGGAACGCTTGGTAGAGGAGATTGTGAAAATTCTGAAGGAGCTTGACATTGAATACCGAATGCTTCCTCTTGATATCAATGTCCGAAATATGCCTGCTATAACCTCTACACGCCTTCCATCTAACTGGACTTGCTGTGCTTAAAGCAAACGAATCTTGCAGAAGCGGTTTACCTAATGTTGATCCTCTTGACAACTACAGATGCAATGGGGCTCGACAACCAAGGAAGGTGAGAGATCAAGCTATATGAGGGAGACCATGACGAGGACGGGAAGGGTAATTTGGTTTCCCTTGCCCTGCCTTCCAAAGGGTTCTTTCTTATTCTTCTATAACCCTCGTCCCCTTTTTTTCTCTTTTAAGCTGATGGTGATTCTTGTGTATTCCCCACACCATTTTCTCCTACTCTGGTCTCTTGGTATAATCTTGTAGAGAGAACTCAACTTTTTGAAAATATTGTTGTGGATTTTATTACTATTCAAAAAATTTTCTTTGCAGGAGTCGACTCAACGTGCAAAAGGGTCAAATGGTG
Source organism: Telopea speciosissima (assembly GCF_018873765.1). Classification (NCBI taxonomy): domain Eukaryota; kingdom Viridiplantae; phylum Streptophyta; class Magnoliopsida; order Proteales; family Proteaceae; genus Telopea; species Telopea speciosissima. The sequence continues at coordinate 23,379,308 of NC_057920.1, read as the reverse complement.
TAGGGACCCATGGCCATTCCTGCTGATCCCATTGTTGGCCAAACAACGGTCCAGGGATCAAACCATGGTTCCCTAGGGAGACCAAGATATTTATCTTTAGGGTTTTGCACGCCTTGGGTTAGCCCATGATGTCCCATGGGTGTCCTATTTTAATTTTAGGGTTTCCCATGGTTGCCCATGGGAACCCTGGTGCATCCCTATTAGGATTTCTCCTTCCCTATTGCATTCCATAAAATTAATTATCACAATAGGGACGAAGAAATTCGTCTCTAGTCCATCACATGGCAAGAGGGATTCATCTCATACTCGAATGTGCAGTGAAAATTAATCGATTCGAGTTTCTTTCGCATCCCATAAATATTAATAATCAATGAACAGAAGGAATTAATAAAGAACTGCTAACCTGGTGAGCCTCAAGTGTTGCTCTTCCAATAGACAGTGGTTCTTCCTCTAATGAGCGTTCCAAGCAAACAGATATGAACTTCCAATGGTGCTACCAAGGTTCTACACGTCAATCCCAGATGCCCTTAAACTTCTTAGCACAGATCTAGGGTTTCACAAACCCTAACTCTCAAACACAGGTGAGAGAAGCAAGAAGAAGAAGAGAGATCACAAGTGGGAGAGAGAGAAATCAAAAATGTAGGAGAGAGAGTGTCTGCTCCAAAAACGTGGAGAGCTGCTCTCTTCTGCGTTTTATGGTTCCCTATTTATAATAATAGGGTTTAATTAAATCCTAGATAGATTTAATAGAGCCCTAGTGAGAGTCTGACTCTCTCTCTCTCAGTCTGGCAGTTCTGTTTAAACTCAAAGTGCTACACAGGTGAAGAAGCAGAATCTAATAGGGAAAGTATTAATTAGATTCTTTATTTAATTATTAATGGATAATTACAATTAGCACCAAATCCATTAATTAAATAAAGAGCCAATTAATAACAATTTATCATATACAACTCCCCCACTAATCAACACCATCATTATGGAATCTAGGGCATGTACACATGTACTGCCAAACCCCAATCCATAGTACATGTCCATATAAGAGCGTCTGTGCATCCGATCGGGTCCCGCAAAACTCGATAAAATACTTTATTTGAAATAACTATAAATAATGTATCATTTTATGTAAAATAAATTTTGCAAAACCATTTCCAAAACGGTACTGGATCCAGATTCTGATCCGACCATGCATAGACAGCCTCTATCTTGGTGTTCCCCAATCGGGCAGTGGTGACCGTGTTGGATAACTCCTTCACTCACAAAGTGTTCACGCATTCCCAGAACACCGACTTTGACTTGCTTGAGTCTCAATCATTGATGAACCAAAGAATGCGATCACACTTTGCAGTGACAGGGTTCCCTCAGGTACAGAGTGTCGGTGACACATGTCTATCCCTTCCTACATCTGGCAGTAATACATGAGGGAATCGACAAAGTAGATTCTTCGCCAATGCACACATCAAACATGTGAGCACTTGCATTCGTACCCTGACATCACATGTCTAGGCATACCCAATGCGACGACCATATGATAAGGGTGCCCAGCCCAAACCCTAGTCGTGACTACCATTTTAAGTATAACTTAAGGACACATAATGCTCAAAAAGTTTATATTGCATGTGATAATATTAAACTAAAATGTATAAATGTTCAATACAAAAGTGAACTGGGTTGAACCAGACCGAACTGGGTTTGATGGACACACACTTGTCCAACACCCATAAAAGTAGGAAAACCAGCATGTCGTGGCCTGGGTACGGGAGAATGAGAAAAAAGCAAATATTAGTGGCTCTGTTGAGCAGGCTCTGCATTTGCACATCTTCTTTAATGCAAGGATGGCCACTGTTGACTCCCAGAGATATCTAGTTGATCTATGGTATCTCTGTTTTTCTTGGCTATGCAACGGATGCTAATCGAATTTGGATTCTCGACTATCTGTTTACATCCTTGATTTGTGTAATTTGGATCTTCCTACCTCTGGTGGATATGATTCACTCTCAATCCATATCTCTCAGGTAGTCTCATACTCTCATGATTCTCATTTATTCATTCTTTAGAATTTGTTGAATCTTAAAAAACCCTTAAGATCTTTCGCTCTTTAATTTTTTTTATTTTTAGTTGAATATTTATTCAGATTGAATAAATATTTTAGGGTAAATTACACGTCACCCCTTGGTTTTCAAACGAAACTCAAATCATCCCTTAGCTTTTGAAAATACTCATCCGTCCCCTTCTATAGTAACGGTGTTAGTTTGTTGTTAATTATTGGTGTGAAAGGATTATTTTACCTTTGTACTAAAACATTAGAATTAAATTTACAATGCTACCCTTCAGAATCTATGTTTTGATGTCAAGGGTAGTTTAAGAATTTAAATTTATTTAACTGGCTGATATCATCACTTAACAACATAAAACTAATGGTAGGGGACTAATTTGTCATATTGGGGTCTAATACATGGGGTGATTTGAGTATTTTCAAAAATCAAGGGGTGATTTGAGTTTCGTTTGAAAATCAGGGGTGATGTGTAATTTACCCAACATTTTTCTGAATTATTCGAATTCAAATCTAGATACAAGAGATTCTTTTGAAACCGTTTGAGCTTATTTGTTGTTACTTGTGCTTAAGCTTAAATACAAGAGGTTCTTTTGAAATCCCACCACCTAACACCTTGCCTCTCTTCTCAGCTTCATTGGGACTATTGACTTCGAATGACAGAGAGGTCGAGAGGTGTCGACATCAATGTCGGGATCTCATTAGAGAAGGACTCGACATGATAATTGGTTTGATTTGGGTTTGGGAATGGTTTTAAAAATCAAGAATCAGATTGGTGAATTGGCCGTGACTAATCCCAAATTTGATTGATTCGATACAACTAATTCATGCCAAGGAACCCCAGAACCGATGAGTTTTCAGATATGAGGGTTGATTCTAGGGTTCTTAGGATCAATTCAGTCTCGAATTCCGTGTTTTAAAACGTTGGGTTTGAATGCATTACAATTTGAATCGATTAAGAACCAAATGGATTGACACCATTAAGTTAATGTTGGTTTGGTTTTGGTCCATTAAAACTTCAATCCATTAAGAACCAAACCGGATGACACCTTTAACCTAAAACATGGAATCCAACACACTCATAGATATTAAACCCATTCATGCACGTATGTAGGTCCCGTTACTCCCATTATAAGTCCAGTATTTGACTGACTTCGCACTCCCACTAAATAATTGCTTGGAGAGGTATCAGAAAAAGGTAACAGCGTTAATCTACACAAGTCTTTCTTAGTTTCTTTCTCCGTCTCCTTTTTTTCCCATATAAAGTCTCTCCGTCTTTTGTATGTAAAATGACAAATCCAACCATCTCAACGTCCAAATCTTTTAAAATATACCAATTGAACGACTCACATTCTTCCAATTGTCATATCTGGCATTACCTTGGAAAACAATCCACCTCTAGCCTCTCCCACTCCATAAAGAAAACAAAGAGAAACCGAATGACCCCCAAAAGACGAGTCTACGTGCATTTATTTCAATTTGGATCCTCTACTGTTAGGCAGGTAGCGGTCATTGTACTGCCAATACCTAGACAGGGGGTGAAATAACTGCCCTGCTCCGGCATTGGGTAGGGCAATCATTTCACCCCTGTAGGGTGTAGGCAGCACAATAGCCGCTATCTACCCGGCCATAGAGGATCAGAAGCCCATTTATTTTCCGTTCAAGGAGACTCTTTTCTTTCCTTCGTCTCCAAGTTCTCTCTCTCTCTCTCTCTCTCTCTCTCTCTCTCTCTCTTCACCTTATAGTACTCTCTCTTCAGTTCTCAGTCTTCTTCATCCCCTCTTCCTTCACACACTGTCTTCCTTTGTGTGTAAGATCAGTGAGTTATTGAGATCTTGGAAGGTTTAGCAATGGTGATGACGCCAAAGGAAAATATAGAAGAGATAAGGAAAATGAAGTTCTCATTAGTGCTATTTATTTGGCTACTTTGGTCACGTAAATAACTAATCCTTACGCAACGACTCCCTAATGTCCACTTATTTCCTCCCTTCTTGAAATTGTCTTTGTCACAAACTGAAGTGATCTTGTTAGAAATGCTAGGGTGTGGATCATATCAAAAAGTCTACACATACCAATTATTACTGATCCAACTTTTATCCCTTAACTCTTCCTCAATCTTCTCTCCGAGAATTGTGTAATTGTAATATTGTAATCCTAGATTTATTTGTTTCTCTTATCTCTTCCTCATTATAGGAAGTTATTTTTATCTTGGGAGAGAATCTCTCAACGAATTTGTAATTAGTTGTATATAACCATAAAGTGATCTCTTGAATAATCAAGGAAATCAATTTTCCTCTATCGTCTCTTTATAATTATCATTTTGGGAAAAATCCATTTTATCTATTCTTCATGTGTTTGGATGAATTAGTCGATTCAAGTTAAAATTAGCCGATTCTGACTGATTTGATACAACACAATCGATTCATGCCAAGGAACCCTAGAACTGAAGAGTTATCAGATATGAAGACCAATTCTAGGATTTTTGGGATCAATTCAATCCCGAAATCTGTGTTTTAGAACGTTGGATTTGAATACATTACAATTTGAACCGATTAAGTACCAAATGGATCGACCAAACCGGATGACACATGGAATCCAACACACTCATACATTCTAAACCCAGTCATCTACGAATGTAGGTCCCATTACTCCTCCAATTATAAGGCCAATGTTTGACTGACTTCGACTCCAAATAATAATCCCACTAAATAATTGGTTGGAGAGGTATCGGAAAACGGTACTGCTTTAATTTTTTCTCCAATAAGTCTCTCTCCTTCTTTTTAGGTAAATGACCAATCCAACCATCTCAATGTACAATATCTTTTAAAATATACCAATCTAACGACTTACACTCTTCCAATTGTCATATCTCGCATTGCTTTGGAAAATAACCACCCTCTGCTACTCCATGAAGAAAAGTAGAAAACAAAGAGAAACTGAATGACCCCGAAAGACTAGTCTACGTGCATTTATTTTCCGTACGAGGAGTCTCGGTGGAGTGTGGTCTTATTTTCCGTTCGTACAAAAGCATAACCTCTCTTTTCTTTCCTTCGTCTCCAAGGTTTCTCTCTCTCTCTCTCTCTCTCTCTCTGTTCACTTTATAGTGCTCTCTCTTCTGTCACTCAGTCTTCTTCACTTCACTCGCTCTTCCTTCACACTCCTCTTCCTTTGTGTGTAGTAAGATCAGTGAGTTTTGAGAACTTGAAAGGTTTAGCAATGGCGATGACGCCAAAAGAACACATAGGAGAGTTAAGGAAAACGAAGTTCTCCATCGGAGGGGAATTGAATCCTCTAACAGAGGATCTCCATCAAGCCGTCAAGAATCTCTCTGCTGAGCTCTACGCCAAAGATGTCCATTTCCTCATGGAGCTCATCCAGGTCTCCTACTCCTCTCTCTTTGTCTCTGTTTCTCATTTATTTTCCATCCAGACCACCTATGAAAAGAAAAATTTGTAATCTGCTATATTCCAGAATCTCAAAATTGGGATAATGGATTGTAGAACTGTCTGTGTATTTTTTTTCTTCCTTTTCTGTGAAAAGGTCATCATCATCTAAAAACTTTAATTTTGAAAAATCTTGAAATATATTTTTGGGGGTAAAAGTTTCAATGATCTCAGGGGAGGTGGTTACGCTAGCAAACCTCCTTCTATTTCTTTATTCATATGAAATGACTCCTCTACCCTTTCTGAAACCATCTGAAACCCTCTCCCACTTTTTGGAATCGCTGGGAATCGGTGATCGAAACAGTAAATTTTGCTTTCGATTCAGAATCGGATCTAAATCATATTGAATCGGTCTGAAAAAACCCTAGAATTGGTAAATCTCATGAATATTCTAATGATTCTGGAGATTTTTTTCCCCAACAGCCTTATCCAATTCCCCCAAAAATCGGGATTGGTATCAGCCGAAATCGGCCGATTCCGATCCGATTCACCAAAATTCGAATCCCTGAAAATGCCTTCAAGCACCAATTCCAATTTCTGACTATAAATGGCCGATCATCACTGATCGGATCAAATATCTCCAGAACTGGATTGGCCAATTTGATCCAATATTCCTAGTGAAAAACCTTGTTTATTCCTAGTTGACTCACTGAGTTTTCTTCTATTTGCTGCAAATCTACTTTACAGAACGCAGAAGATAATGAGTACCGGGAAGGGGTGAAGGCATCACTGGAGTTTATAATAACATCTCGGGACATCACAGCTACTGGAGCTACTGCTACGTTGCTGGTTTTCAACAATGAGAGGGGTTTCTCTCCAAAGAATATTGACTCCCTTTGCGGTGTAGGGAGGTCCACAAAGAAAGGGAACCGGCAACGAGGTTACATCGGCGAGAAAGGTTCTTCCCAAACTTTTCGCAACTTTTCATTCTCTAACAATTAGCACTGGTCGTAAATTTTGTTGGTTAGTAGACTTTTATCTTGAATCGGTGTTTGAGTTCAGTACTTTTGGGTTTTTGGGAACACGATTTAGGAATCGGAATCAGGTTTATCGGCTGAAATAGTGAATCGGTTGCTGAATCCTCCTGTTTGTTATTTGGGTAATATAAAAGTGGGAGAAGATTACTATACTGCCCTTACATAATCCTTCATATTCTCCTCCCATAATAAATAATGGGATTTACGCTGACATTTTTTTTTAACTATGTGTGTCCCATATAAGACCATATGAATGATACCATTTTCCAACACCCCATTGGTTGTGGTGTGCAGGAAACCCTCTACTTAAAAAAAGAAAATAGGGGTGAGTTACCGAATGATGAAGAGGGAGGGATACTTTTGATCTCAAATAGTAGTGATGAGTTTGTAATCACATGGTCACATAACTAGTGGTGAAGAGTCCTCCCCCACTGGTGATTGGTGATCATGGAACAAGGTCTCGCTGAGATCTCTGAGATATCTCGGTTTTTTGAAGGTTTGAGACGAGACAGAGGACAAGTTAAGGAAACAACATCGACTCGTTCAATATTTTGCATTAATTGTATATTTTTTACTATTAAAGTATGTGTAGAATAGGGCCTACTATTAGTACGTCATAGCCTATCAACCTAAGGTATGAAGTCAAACTCCTATTTGTACTTTTTGATATTTCAAAATCTGATAGTGTAAAAAATCCACTGAAATCTATTTTCAAGTTCAAAAAAAAAAAAAAGCTTTAACTTGCCGAGATCTCAACCCAACTCAGTTTTCAGCCCAGCCGAAACCATGTCGGAAGCCGAGACCTTGAACCATGCTGGTGGGGAAAATTTTCACCTTTTAGTGGAAGGAATTCTTGCATGGAAGATTCCCTCTCATGATTGATGTGCCTTTTTGTGCTAATTTCCTTAGTTTTTTTTGGTAAACTTTCTAATTTCCTTATTAATTCCTTATAAAATTACACGTGACAAAGTATGCACCACCAATTTGGATCCTCTACTGTCGAGCTGCCCGGCAGGACCCTACTGCCAAGACACAGCAAGGTGGTAAATGACTGCCTTACCCCCACTCGCAAGGTGGTAAATGACCGCCTTACCCCCACTCGGGCAGGGGTAAGGCGGTCATTCCCCGCCTTGCTGTGTCTTGGCAGTAGGGTCCTGCCGGGCAGCTTGGCAGTAGAAGATCAGGGTCCCATGCGCCACATGGAATCATGTCAAATGGGCCAATTATATTTCTGGCCGATCTGCTGCACTGTTCTCGAATCGGGTCAGAATTATGGTTGTGATCAGCCAATTCAGATCCCAATCCACCGATTCCGATAGCAGATTCTCATGATCTGAGCCCGATTATTCAAACCATTTATGGACAACTTTGGTCCAATGTGTAATTTTGGCATAAAGTCATACCCTAACATGTTCAAAAACTTGTCTTGAAGAGTCATCTCAATCAGGTCTAGTTTTCCGAGTTTTCGAGATCTTGGCGAGACAATCTACTTTATTTTTTATTTTTTTAGAACTATGTTTTGATGGTCTAATGGCCACAGTCGGCTCCGAAACATCAAGGGAAATTTGTTTTAGTCTTAATAAACATATTTAAAGTTTCAAATTGGAAAAAATAACACCCAATTTGATGTTTTGGATTTGCATCCTTGGTTAGCAGTATTACTGTGAAGTGTTCACAATGCATATTACATAGACACCCAACCCAAGTACACTGAAGAATACATAGTTCACAACGTATATTACTTAGTCCCAAGTCCCAATAATACAATACTATGACTCTAGGAATACTAAGGAAGTCAAGATTCTCAAAATATTCTAGATTTCATCGAGATTTCTCAAAATATTCGAAATCTCGATTGAGTTTTTCGAAACATTGTACTTTTTTTGTCACATGCTATCTCGTCTCGACCAGGTCAAGTTTTCCGAGTTTTTTGAGATCTTGGTGAGATCTCTGCGAGTTTTAGAACTATGTTAACACTAACATATAATTTTTCATGTTTTGTCCACTAGTTAACCTCTTAAACCTTCTAGACTAGAAAAACTTCTCTTATACCAAAATGATTAATTTAAATTATTTATTATTTTTATAAAGAAGGGATTTTCTTATTGAAACCCCTGAAAGTTGTTAAATAATTTGAAATTTTATTTTTTTGTCTTTTTATTATAATTCTTTTTTTTTTTAATGTGGGTAAATCCTATTATTTCACATGTGTACTAAAAAAATGTGCAAGATAACAACTTTTGATAGTGACATAAAATGATAAATTACACTTTTAAATTATTTTAAATACCTTTTTCTACATTTACATTAAATAAATAGCTTTTAGGAATACGACAAAAGGCAATCTAAAGAAAATTACATGTTCTAAAATACACCTGAATAGGTGTCATTTAGACGATAGGACATTATCTCACATTTTTAGTACAATGGGTCTCACTACTATACATGGATACAGTTTCAGATGGTAAGTAAGGTACTGATGGGGGTGGGTAAAGTTCTCACCAATACCATTCTAGGCTGTATAGTGTAGAGACCTCTTACCCTTACCTTGCAGGATACAGGTGAAGGACTTAAGGACTCATTTACATTTATTGTACGGTATATGGTGGTAAATGATGCCGTTACCCGGTGGGTAGACATGTAAGGCAGGCTAACCAAATTAAATTCATTTTTCAGCTAATTTCTTATCATAAAACATGATTATTTACTTATTCGTACAGAGTAATAAAACCTAGTAAGTAACCATAAAATAACATTACGCCATCCATAAAATGCCATAGAAAAAATCATGTCATTTATCGAAAAGTCCCTCTTTCCCTAGCTGGGTTCTCAATTGGTTTTTTTTTTTTTGGGATTAAGAGCTTGTATAACAGGGGGGAGGGGGGGAGGAATTAGGGGATGGGGATAGGCCCCAAGGTGGTTTGAACTCGTTACCTCTTATTTGAGGAGTTGGTGTTTTGCCAACTGAGTTGACCCCTTGAGGTAGCTGGGTTCTCGTAAATCCGTATTCGATCTACGTTCGTATCTGTTTAGGAGAATCCGAATTCGTCCGAAACTAATCGGATACGAATATGATAATCCTCCTATCCGACCGATTATTATCCTATTCGTTTAGCAGTCCGACGGTAATAAAATATCTGAAATATAACTCTGTGTTTGTCTATCCTTTTAAGTTACCTTATTGGATTTTATCATCTTATTTTTATTAATTTATAAGTTAAGATAATGTGATTCTTTTTCTAGATTTGCTATTGGTGTATATATATTGTTTTATGCAATGTGATACATGGAATTACATATCTATTAAAAAATCAAAAGTAAAAAACGTAAGAGAATAAAAGACTAAGAAGAGTAGAAGAAAGGGTAGTTACTGAACTCTCAAGTCTAAACCCTAACCCTCATCATAAAAACGGTAAATATGTCAACGGATAGTCGAAAAATCGTATTCAATCCGTATTCATATCCATTTAGGAGAACCTGTATTAAAAAAATCACTATTCGAAAATTATCCGAATCCGTCCGAAAACCGATAGGATATTATCTGAATCTGTCCGAATATAATCGGATACGAATATGATAATGCCACTATCCGACCGAATTTGATCCGTTTACATCCCTACCTGTCTAGCACACTTTCCACGCCCTTCTGCCATGGAAATTATAACCACTCTTATCCAAAAAGTAATAAACCGATCATAACCGTTTTAGTCAGAACGTTATATACTGATCTAACTACTTTAGCCCAAACCTCTGTAAACCAATCATAATTGCCTCATTTGAATCATGGTTGGCGTACGTACAGAGGTACGACCAACCAACTGTGGGGTGCAGAACCGGGAGCGTGCCTCTCAAAGAAGAAGGAGCAGGGGGGGGCCTGGGGAGGCTAGGCGGTGGGGTTGGTCACTCGCCAATCGAACTCTTAGAATATATGATAGGTGAATCTATGATCATAGGAGCCCGTTTTTATAGGTGATGAGAGAGTCGGCGGAGGTGCGGACTAATAGGAAAGGAACTTCGCGAGTTAGGTGTTGGGCTTTGTGGGGTGCTCCCCATGCTTAGGTGTTGGCGGTAGGGCCTGGGGGCGCCCCCGGGGCTTTTTGGGGCGGTCCGGCCTGGTGGCGCGCAGCGCCCTCTTAGGGTCCCGGCGGCGCCGCCTTGGCCCCTCCACGGTGCCACGCGTCGGCCCTCGCGGAGCCCGCCCCCATGGGGTCCTGGACCCTTGTCTTTTGACATCACGAGCCCCCCACTCCTTTGGATGCTCGCGTTCGGAGGAAGTTGAAACGTCTTCGTATTGGCTACCCCTCTCTCAGGGCCCTTGCTTCGAGGCTGTCATTAAGACGTGACGATTGAGTGTTACGTGATGTTTCATATCTCGAGCGACGTGTGGCTTTGAGTAATCATAGCGCCTCGGGCAGGGCTATCGACGCTTGCCCTCCACCGTTGATGCCTTTCATGATTGACCGTTGGATCTTGACGATCCTCTTCTTAGTTCCTATAAATTGGCGATCCAATCCTCCCATTTCTTCTCTTGAATCTTCCGGTTTTCTTACTGCTGCTTGTTTCCTTGTCTTATCGTTCCTTCGTTCGTCTTGCTCATTCTTTGCACGCCCAGTCGTTTTCGTTTTACGAGTTTCCAGTCTCCCTTTCGAGCCAGTAAGTTTTTTTTTCCTTCCTCTTTTACCCTCTCTGATGTCTTCTGGTTCTTCCCAGGGGCCCATCCCCCACACTCCTAATGTTGCTTGGATGAGTGGGGACTCTGACCCGGAACTGAGTTCGAGAGGACTCACGACGACCAGCCTGTGTGGTTTGGGTCCAAGAAGTTTGCGGCCTGGTACGACCATCTGGCTAGTTCTTCTCGTAATTTGCCAAGGAGAAGCGACCGTAGACCTGCCCAAGCCCTTGAAGAGCGGATCACTGAGGGCGGCCCTGCTCATCATCATGAGCAGGAGGCCCAAAGGGTAGATGAGGCAGACGTCAGGGAGGATGACGCTGATGAGTCCGATTTTGACGTCGGCGATGACGGTGGGCCTGGCAGGGGGCGAACTCTTACGAGAGCGTCCTGAATGATAGGGCTCTAGCGACCCTACGAAGTCGGTATCGTATCCCCAAAGAGATTCGGATGCGCGCCCCGACCTCGGGTGAAAAGGCATGCTACTTCCACCTCGTGGAAGAATGCATGTACATGGATGCGGTCACCTGCGGCCTTCGCCTCCTGGCCTAGAACTTCGTGGTGGACCTCCTCAACCATTTCACGCTTTCCCCAGGACAGTTGGTCGCGAACTCATGGAGTCAGATCTTCGGGTTGTTTTTGTATTTCGCCCAGCTCGGTCGGCAGGCTATTGCCGCGCTCTTCGCCCACCTCTTCATGCTGAAGACAACAGCTGGGGGGTGGTACTATCTTTCTCTTCGCCCCCTGAAGGGGTCGCTGAGGTCGGTCCAAATGATCATCTATATGCCGTAGTCAGGTAAGAAGTGGAAGTATCGCTTTTTCTTTGCTAGGATCCCCGTGTATCCCTTTCAGATGGAATGGAGGGTGATCTGTCTTAGGGCCGTGAACCGCCCGCCCGAGCTCAGCCCTATTACTAGGCGCCCCTCAGTGTGTGCTTGGGCGGTGAACTTTTCAACGTTTGTCAATTGAAAAGGGAAGACCTGCTGGCCCTCTATGGCTTGAGCTCGGCCCAGGGTGAGTGTTCCCGGTCCGGGTAGATGCCCCTTTCTTGGTTATGTTTTGTTTAGTTTCTGATCTGTATTTATTTGATTTTCAATGGACGTTTAACTGGACTGGAAGGCGTTTAGATCCGACGCTACGGCCCGGAAGAAGATGGCGGAGGAGCAGGCCAACCACGAGGGCGAGCACCGAGGGGGGTTCATGTAGGCCCCGCCCAAAGACTAAGGGCGTGCTCTTGGACACGCTCCTTAGGCTTCGGCGGAGGAGAGCCGTAAGAGGAAGGGGCTCCCCCCTCCAGAAGAGCAGCTCCCCAAGAAGGGCGCCTACGCCGCGAGCACGAGCGGGGAGGTAATCCCCTTGGGGGTCGAGACCAGGAGCAAAGGGAAGGCCCCTCCTCGGAAGAGGCCCACCTATTCTCTACGTGGGAAATTTTTGAGGGCGACTCGGCCTTCGAGGACCCGCAGGTCGCGCCAGAGTGTTTGGAGCAGGGCCTCCTCCTTGGAGAACAACCATGCTGCCATCAGGAACATGACCGACGAGCATCTCGTGACATCCATCGGCCCGGACGTGGCCTTGGTAAGCCTTCTGTGTCTTCTATCTTTCCTTTCTTCTCTTCGTTTTTTATGTTGATGTTACATGGTCTCCCTTTCAGGGTTTTGCAAAGGTTGTTGATACGATCCAGCGACTGGAGAAGTATCACAACCAATACCACGAGGAGGTTAAAATCCGCAAGGCTGCTGAGGCTCAAGTGCTGGACCTCTCCAAGGACGACTCCTCGCTGGACGCCAAGGCCCGGGATTATGATGGGACGTTCGCCGCCCTGACCGAGAGGAAGGACGCCTTGGAGGAGGATGCTACTGCGACCAAGAAGATCAAGGCCCTGCAGAAGGAGTTAGAGGAGCTTCGCGTGAGTCAAGGCGCGATTCAAGCCCATGTAATGGTGGATTTCAAAAAATCTGCCGAGCTCGTGGAGTACGTCAAGAGGAAGTCACAAGAGGCGTATGATTACGGCGTCAGCGACACCGTTGAGTTCGTCCTTGGTGAGGACCCCAAGTTTAAATTCGATAAATTTGACGCGTACGTGCCTCCTACAACGAAGTCTCTTGGCGCGGCTCTGCCTAGCATTTCGTGCCTCCTCCTCCGGCTGTTCCAAGCAAGGGCTTCCCCAAAGACAAAGACGCCGCTTACCCATAACCTTTTTTGTTCTTTTTTTTTTTTTAAATGACGAACTAGCCTTTGGGCCTTGTATAATCAATAAAGCTTTTTTTTTTTTTGTGTATTTTACTGTTGTCTTTTTCTCCAGTAAGGCCTTTTTGATTATCTTATTTTGTGCCAACTTTTGAGGTAGACTTTTATGCCCCTTAGGGACTTTCGTGCCAACTTACGAGGTCTGTCTTTTGGTTCCCCTTGTGGGACTTTCGTGCCAACTCACGAGGTCGGTTTTTTAAAAAGTAGGGAGATTTTTCTTTTTAGAAATAGGATTTTACTTTGAGCACTCCAAAACAATTGTACACAGGCTTAAAGTAATAAACGCAAACTTTCCTTAATAAAATTTCTTTATAAGCACAATCTTGACTAAAAGGAACGAACTCTTTGAAAAGGAGCGAACACGAACAAAAATTTCTTTATGGGCAAGAACTGGGCTAAAAGGGGCGAACACGAACATTTATTGATAAAATTTTTTAAAATTTTTCAAGTTTCATGGTTGGGGTATTTTCTTGCCCCCCGGGGTCTTCAAGCGGTATGTGCCCGGTCGTATTTGCTTAGAGACCACATACGGACCTTCTTAGGTGGTTGATAGCTCGCTTTTCTTAGAACCAAGTCTCCAGCTCTGAACACTCGTTTCTTCACCTTTGAGTTGAAGTAGCGAGCCGTTCTTTGTTGATAGGTGACGTTCCTCATGAGGGCGTTCTCCCTGACTTCGTCCAAACATCCAGGTTCACACGTAGCCCGTCCTAGTACATTCTCTCATTGAAGTTTAGTACTCCGTGTGACCCAGCCAATACTTCTACTAGTGCCAAGGCTTCTGTTCCGTACGTTAATCGGAACAGGCTCTCCCCTGTTGGTGTGCGAACTGTGGTTTGGTACGACCATAGCATACTGAGTAACTCGTCCACCCACTTTCCCTTGGCCATTGTCAGTCTCCGCTTTATTCCTGCCAGAAGTGTGCGGTTTGTGACTTCAACTTGCCCATTTGCTTGTGTATAGGCTATTGCAATATGTCTGAAATCTATATGATAGTGCGTACAAAATTTCCTAAACTCAGGGTTATTAAACTACGTCCCATTTTCGGTGACGAGCACCTGAGGTAGCCCAAACCTATAGATAATTTTGTCCCTGAAGAACTTCTCCATCTGCCTTTCTGTGATTTTTGCCAAGGGCTCAACTTCTACCCACTTTGTGAAGTAATCTATCGCGACTACTGGGTACTTTCTGCACCTCGTGGCAGGGGTGAAGTCACCAAGTATGTCCATTCCCCACATAGCGAATGGTATGGGGCAGGGTGGAGGTTAATTGTGTCGCGGGCTGGCGAGGGATGGGCACGAACTTCTGACTTTACTCGCACTTCTTAACGTATTGGATTATGTCTGTTGCATCTTTGGCCAATAGAAGCCTAGCGAGCACCTTGTATGCTAGGGCACGTCCTCCCTATGACTTCCACATATTCCTTCGTGCACTTCGGCTAGTGTGTATTGAGCTTGGCTCGGTGCTAGGCATTTTAGTGCGGGCGTGGTGATTGACCTTTTGTACAAGCTGTCCCTCGATCATCGTATACCTAGCTGCTCTCCCCTTGATTTTTCTAGCTTCCTCGCGATCATCAGGAAGTACGTCATCTCGGAGATAGCTCACGATCGGGTCCATCCAACTTGGCTCAGCATCGATTTTGGCGACCTCATTTTCTTTCTCTTCGTAGGTCAGCCTATTCAGGTTTTCCAAGTAGGCTGCTTCGCTCATCTGGGATAAGTTGTTGTTAGACAACCTTGACAACGTGCTTGTTGCTACATTTTCTAGCCGAGGCACTCTCTGTATTGTGAACGTTCCAAATGTCGCGATTAGGTCCCAGGCTTTTCCTAAGTAGGAGGTCATCCGTTTGTCCTTGGCCTCATATTCCCCGTTCACCTGGTTGACTACCAACTGGGAGTCGCTATTTATGTTCAACCCTTCGATGTGGACGGCTCGGGCCACTTTTAAACCTGCTAACAACGCCTCATACTCAACCTCGTTGTTTGATGTCGGGTAGTCGAAGCGTAGCATGTACTGTATTTTGAAGCCTTCTGGGCTGGTTAATATGAAACCAGCTCCGCTCCCCTCGGAATTACTCGAGCCGTCCACAAACATCGTCTAAGGCGCCTTTGGCTTTTTATTTTCTTCAACTTCTTCTTGCTCGCACTCGTCCTCTGCCAACGTGCATTCGACCATGAAATCTATAAGGGCCTGACCCTTTATGGCTGTCCTGGTTCTAAACTCGATCTGATACTCAACTCCACTGCCCATGTGATCAGGTGTCCTGACACATCGGGCTTGTGTATTACCTTCTTCAGGGGCTGATCAGTCATCACAACTATGGGGTAGGCCTAGAAGTAGGGTCTGAGCTTTCTTGTTGCCATCACCAACGCGAACGTGAGCTTCTCGATCTTAGGGCACCTGCTCTTTGCATCTAAGAGCACATGGCTCATGTAATGGGCCGACTTCTGCTGCCCAGTCTCTTCCTTTATGAGTACAGCGCTACTACCACTGGAGAGGTTGCCAGATAGACCAGCAGCTCCCCCTTTGGCTCGGGTCACGCCAGTAGGGGAGGTCTCATCAGGTACTCCTTTAGGTCCTCAAATGCTCTCTGACAGGCATCAGTCCAGGCGAAATCCTACGCTTCTCTGAGGTTTTTCTGGGTCTTGAAAAACGGTAAGCATTTATCCCCCGATCAGGACATAAATCTGGCCAGGGCTGCCAATCTTCCATTCAATCTTTGGACTTCTCGCACCATCCTTGAGGGAGTCATTTCTTGTATTGCTTTTATTTTGCTCGGGTTGGCCTCGATGCCTCTCTAGGATACCATGTACCAAAGGAATTTTCTCGAGCCGACCCCAAAGGCGCATTTTGCCAGGTTCAGCTTCATTTGATTTTTTCCAAGTACTTGGAATTGGGCTCGAACACTCTTCACGAGCATGTCGTCCACGTACACTTCCATGTTACGCCCGATCTGATTTTTGAACATCGCGTTCACCATCCTTTGGTATGTGGCCCCTGCATTCTTTAGGCCTAACGGCATGACATAGTAGTAGAAGTTCTCTCCATCTATTTTGAACGCTATATACTTCTCATCCTCTTCTTTCATCAGAATTTGGTTGTAACCTAAGTATGCATCCATGAAGTTCAACCTCTCGTATCCGGCAGCGGCGTCAATTAGTAGATCTATCCGGGGGAACGGGTACTCGTCCTTTGGGCATGCCTTATTCAGGTCGGTGTAGTCCATGCACATTCTCCACTTTCCATTGGCTTTTGGTATCATGACTACGTTAGCTAGCCAGGTTGAGAATTGTTCTTCTCGGATAAAGCCCGACGCTTTCAACTTCTCTACCTCCTCCTTCATTGCTGTTTGCCTGTCTGGGGCGAAGCTTCTCTTCTTTTGCTGGACCGGCTTTCTTGCGGGGTCCAAGTGCAGGGTATGCTCATCGATATGCCAGGATGCCCGACATGTCAGTGGCCGACCAGGCAAATACGTCGGCGTGACCTTTAAGGAAGGCCCCTAGTTCCTTCGCCTCCTCTTCTTTTAGTGTTAACAGATATGAATTAGAGAACAAGGCTTGGATGATTAATGATCACCCCAAGCTCTTTATTTATAATATGGAAAATAGATGACAGAATTACAAGTAAGCAATGTGGGACTAAACTCACATAATAGAAACAAGAATAAAATAGTAAAAAGTCCAGAATACCCCCCACGGTATTCTGGCCCATATAATCCACCACTCCCCCTCAAGCTGGAGCATATATGTCGTGCATGCCCAACTTGACTAAGATAGGAAGAAACACTTTGCCATCGGCTAACTGATCAGCAGACTTCACAAAGGGAGCACAGACGAGTCCGGCTTCGAGCTTCTCCTTGATGAAATGTCGGTCAACCTCAATATGCTTAGTATAATCATGTTGGACAGGGTTATGAGCAATGCTAATGGCTGCTTTATTATCACAATAAAGCATCTTGGGAAGATGGACAGCAACACCAATATCCTGCAACAATCCTCTCAGCCATAAAAGTTCACAGATTCCTTATGCCATTGCACGGAACTCTGCTTCAGCACTAGACCTTACCACAACATTCTGCTTCTTGCTACGCCACGTGACAAGGTTTCCACCCACAAAAGAACAATAGTTATAAATTGATTTTCTGTCAGTAGAGCCAACCCAATCGGCATCAGTATAAGCTTCAACCTTCAGATGACCATTGGGAGAGAGAAGAATTCCTTTTCTTGGAGCAAACTTCAAATATCGCAAAATACGAAGGAAGGACTGCCTCCATATGAGAGGAATAAGGATTATGCATAAATTGGCTCACCAAACTTACAGCAATGGCTATGTCAGGTCGTGTGTGAGATAGATAGATTAGTTTGCATACTAATCGCTGATAACGGCCTTTGTCGACAGGTTCACCCTCTTTCTCTCTAAGTCTTGCAGAAGCTTCCATGGGAGTATCTGAAGGATGACAACCTAGCAACCAGTCTCAGACAATAGATCTAGGATATATTTCCTTTGAGAAAGAAAGATGCCCTTTAAAGATCGAGCAACTTCTATCCCTAGAAAATATTTTTGAGTCCTCAGATCCTTTACTTCAAACTCACGGCCAAGGAAGTTCTTTAATTTCTTGATAGCATCACCATCATTACCAGTGACCACAATATCATCCACATAGACTATGAGAATAGTTACTTTGTCATCAACTCGTTTGATGAACAAAGTATGAATGTATGATCAACATTGCTTTGCTTATATCTTACTGAAAGCATAGCCTTGTGAAACCTGCCAAACCAGGCTCTAGGTGACTGCTTCAAACCATAAAGAGCACACTTCAATTTACAAACCTGGCCCCTGGTCTTGTCATCAGAGAAACTTGGTGGAACACCCATGTATACCTCTTCGTCAAGCTCCCCATGGAGGAAGGCATTCTTTACATCCAACTGCTGAAGATCCCACCCAAGATTTGCAGCACAAGATAATACCACCCTTACAATGTTGAGTTTCGCCACTGGTGCAAAGGTTTCCTGATAGTCAACTCCATAAGTTTGAGTGAACCCCTTTGCAACCAGTCGTGCCTTATACCGATGCACTGTCCCGTCAGCATTCTGTTTGACCACAAACACCCATATACATCCAACTGGTTTTTCCCTGGAAGAAGAGCCACTAGATCCCATGTATTATTTTTGTGTAGTGCTCTCATTTCTTTCAACATTGCTGCCTTCCACTTTCCATCTCTAGATGCTTCTTGCTATTTTTTAGGAATGGAAACAGAAGAAAGAGAAGATACAAATGCACGAAAAGAAGGAGAAAGAGAACTATAAGAAACAAAACAAGATATGGGATGCAGAGTGGAAGTCCTAGTGCCTTTGTGATGAGCAATAGGTAGGTCGGAGGAAGAGGGCTTACCAGGAGAGGAAGAATCTGGATCTTAAGCCGGCAACTGGATGGGTATCGGTGCTACAGTGGATTGAAGCTGCCCCCTTTTGGTGCTTCCCTTTTTATAGGTGATCATATTAGAGTTGTCAATCTTCTTCTGAAACTCACCAATAGTTCTCTGGACAGGAGTTAGCTCCCCCTGAATAGGAACATCAACAACACTCTTTCCCATGGTCTCCCCCTATAAAGGACTCCCTTCGGATGAGGGGGGAACAGCCAGAGGAGGCTGGGCAGCAGCCAAGAGAGATTGGGCAGCAGTCAAAGGAGGTTGGGCAGCAGCCGTAGGTGGCTGGACAGTAGCTGTAGGTGGCTGGACAGCAGCCGTAGAGGTTAGACAAGGAGGAACCGGAAAAGACAACACATCTTCACTAGAACTCTCCCCCTGAAGAGGTGGTGAAGAATAATAGGAAACGGTCTCATGAAACATAACATCCATACTGACCAAAGTACGGCGGGAAGGGGGGTGGTAGTACTTGTAACCCTTCTGGGTTGAGAATAACCCAAGAAAATACAACGTAACCCCTTAGGTTCAAGTTTTCATGGGGATTTTGTATCTCTAGCATAACATACACAACCAAACACCTAGGGAGTAACAACAAAGGAGGAATTCCCCAGTAAAACTTCAACTGGACTACGGGAGTCAAGAACCCGGGAAGGTAGCCTATTGATGAGATAGGCAGCAGTGAGGACAACATCTCCCCAATACTGAGATGGGACATGTCTAACAAACATCAAAGCCCTGGCCACCTCTAACAAGTGGCGGTTTTTCCTTTCTGCCTCACCATTCTGGGCAGGGGTATCAACACAATTGGTCTGGTGAACAATACAATGGTCAGTTAGATAGGTTTGAAATTGAGATTCTTTATACTCGGTTCCATTATCACTTCTCAATATTTTGAGAGTAGCTTGGGTTTGAGTTTGGACCATTTTATGAAAATGCCGAAAACACCCAAAAACCTGATTTTTTATGTGTAAAAGATACACCCATGTGTATCTAGAGTGACAGTCAATAAAAGAAACAAACCATCGGTGACCAGAAAGAGATGTTTTACGACTAGGATCCCAAACATCAGAATGCACCAATTGAAAACAAGAACTCCTTTATTTGATAAGGAATAACTTGATCGTGTCTGTTTGGCCAGAACACAAGCCTCACAAAAAAAGTCATCCTTAGTGTATGGGGTGACCAAACTAGGAAATAAATGTGCTGAAATTCCTAATGGAGGGTGATCTAATCTAGAGTGCCATTGGTAAAGTTCAGAAGAGACCAAGGAGTTTTGAGGTAGCGGAGAAGGTAATGGTGGTGGAGAGGGATGACCATCTTCAAGCAGGTACAATCCACCATGTACTTTACCCAATCTAATCGTCTTCCCAGAGCCCAGATCCTGAAAAACACAATGGAAAGGAAGAAAAGGTTAATTTGCAATTAAGATCACGAGTAATACTACTAATAGAAAGAAGGTTAATAGTAAAATTAGGAATATGTAAAACAGAGGACAAAGGAAGAGGAGTACAGTTGATGATTCCTTTTCCAGATATAGAGAAAAGGGAACCATCAGCTACTTTGACCTTGTCTTTCCCAGAAGTGGGAGAATAACGATGGAACAGGCTAGAGGAACCGGTAATGTGATATGTAGCTCCAAAATCTATAATCCAAGGATGGGAAGCTACAGAAAAACAGTGACCACCAAATGGAATACCTGATCGGGCAAAGTGTGAACCTGAAGAAGCAGCAGAGTTTGCAGTATCAGCAGATGTAGTAGAGGTAGCAGCAGCGGAAGTCCTTAGCACACGTAGGAATGCCTGTAGATCATCCTGGGATAGACCAATGTCAGTAGCAGGGGTTGTAGTAACAGTCTCAGTGTGATGAGCCTTGTTCTTTGGCTTTGTCTTTGTCTTGCCAACCCTTTTTGCGTCGAAGTCAGTTGGTTTCCCATGAAGTTTCAAGCACTTCTCTTTGGTGTGGTAGGGTTTGTGACAATGCTCACAAACAACAGTCCCTGTAGTAGAATCACCAAGAGAAGCAGTGACAATAGGTGCAACAATAGCCGGGGCAGCAGCCTTGAGGGCTGATCTGTCAGTAATAGGTGGGTGCAACATAGCAGCCCTACGGTTTTCCTCAGAGGACACCAAGGCATAGGATTGTTCAAGTGTGGGAAAAGGCTTATGGCCCAATACTTGAACACGAATCTGGTCATACTCCACATTTAAACCAGCCAAAAAATCATACACCCTGATCCACATGCTTCTTATATGAAGCAATGCTAGCAACTGTAGTAGGGTGGAAATCAGAGAAGTGGTCCAATTGTTGCCACTGACTGCGTAGAGTAGCATAGTATTTGGAAACTGAAAATTCTCCCTGAGCAGTGTGGAGGACCTTCTGCCTGAGTTCATATACTTGGGCATTATTGCCAAGCTGCTCGTAAGTTTCCTTGTAAGCAACCCAAATCTGAGAGGCTGTATCAAGGAGAAGAAAATTATGTTTGCAGATCTGAAGTCATAGAACCAATCAGGTAGGACATGAGAACACCATTGTTGGCAAGCCATATTTTTTGAGCAGGACTAGTCTCCGTTGGCATAATAGTGGTGCCATTAATGTGACCAGTAAGGTCACGCCAAGCAATGGTAAAGGAAGTAGACCGAGACCAAAGCAAGTAATTAGAACCATCCAGTTTGATTGGATTAGTAGGAAAGGTATGAAATTCTGATTTGCCTTGGCTATCTTGATCAGAAGTAGCAATGGAAGTGATTGAGTCACCCATACTTGTAGCAGAGAAACCCAAATCGCAGAGAGGGGCTGTTGTGAAGAGAACCCCAACAAATACTCCAAGATAAAGGCTTAAAATTGGAGGAGAGACTGCTGGAAATATAGTAATACTTGTCTCCAAAAATCAGCAACAGCAGCCAGTGCAATCCCCTAGATCGACTTTTTCAGGGTTTTGAAAAAACCCCTGAATATGGTGAGATCGATGTAGGATAGAATGGGAGCAAAAACACACTGGAATGGGCTGAAACTTGGATCGAGTGGCCTTTCTAGTAATGCTGAATCACCCTTTCAAAAATCAGCATCAATAGAGAATAGTAACCCTAAGATCAATATTTGCAAGATTTTAGAAAAAAACCCTGATGAGAGCAAAAATCGATAGGGAAAGAGAGTCTTCAGTACGGCTGGAGATAGAACCTTATCCAATAAATCTGCTGCAGTTCCTGAGCTTTAATGATGTGGAGAGATCCCTTGGTAGATAAAGTTGAATCAGTCCCAAAATCTGAAGGCTTCAAATTTCGTAGGCAAGATACACCAAGCTTCTATTGATTCCGAAATTTTTTTGAACATGAATGAGGTGATGGAGGGCAGCAACTGGATCTGTAGATCACCTCACCAGTACTGCCCTATTGGGAGACTGAAGAATAAGAGGAGAACGGTGGAAGAAGAACTTGAGAATGAAAGAGAGAAGAAGAAGAAGAAATCGAGAATGGAAGAGAGGAGAGTTACCCTAATTCGAAACCTGCTCTGATACCATGTTAACAGATATGAATTAGAGAATAAGGCTTGGATGATTAATGATCACCCCAAACTCTTTATTTATATTTTAGAAAATAGAGGACAGAATTACAAGTAAGCAATGTGGGACTAAACCCACATAATAGAAACAAGAATAAAATAGTAAAATGTCCAGAATACCCCCACGGTATTCTAGCCCACATAATCTAACAATTAGCAACGCCCCGATCTTGACCTTCCTGGTCGGGTCGTTATCATCGATTGAGACTTCTATCAGCTCTTCCACTGGTTCTCCCCGTGGGCGCTTTTGTTCATCCCTGTTGTCGCTAACTTCAACTGCATGGGCCGTCCCTCGGCAATTGCCTTTGGTCTGCTTTAGGAATGCGATATGGCATTCTTTGGCCTTTCTTTGCTCGGTCCGGCATTCTCCCACGCCATTCTTTGTGATGAACTTCATCTTGAGGTGTTTAGTGGAGACTATTGCCCCTATCTCATTCAGACTGGGCCTCTCTAAGATGACGTTGTAGGCTGTCGCGACTGGACCACCATGAAACGATTTTTTTTTGGTATGGTGGCACGCCTATTGTCATCAACAATTCTACTAACCCCTCAATCGGGGCAGAAGATCCCGAAAAGCCATACAGTGGCGAGCTTTTTGGCTTCAGGGTTCTCGACTTGAACCCGAACTGCAAGTACGCGTCGTAGGATAGCAGGTCCACCGAGTCCCCGATATCTACGAGGATACAGAGCACGGGCTTGTTCGCTATAACTGTCTGAACCACTACTGCATTGTCGTGTGGCCAGCTTAGTCCTTCCAGATCGTCGTCCGAAAAAGAGATGGTCGAAGTAATTTTTGCTTTTTTCTCTATTATCTCCGTCAGTCCCACGAACCGTGCCTTTGCATTGGCCTTCCTGGAAGATTCTTGTCCGGGCCCCCCGATGATTGTGAGAATGGCCGGTGTCGTTGACGTGTTGGCTTCAACCCCTGGCCTGCGATAATCTGGCCGTTCTCCTCGCCGATCATCCCGCCGATCTCGTTCATTTCTTTCCCGAGCTCGCTCATCTCTCCTTGGCTCTGTGCTCGCTCCCCTTCGACCACGCGAGCCATTCCTTCGCTCTTCTTCCTTTATGTAAAGCCGGAGGTGGCCTCTGGATTACGTCTTCTATCTCTTTTTTCAATTGTCGGCAATCCTTAGTATCGTGACCGACATCTTTATGGAACTTACAGTACTTCTTTTGGTTTCGGTCCTCTGGTTTCGAGAACATCGGCCTCGGCCATTGCAGAAGACCATCCATAAGTATGTTTGTCCTAGAGGTAGTCAGCGGGGTGTAATCCAGGCTTTGGTCTCGGTCATGGTACTGATCCTATCTCTTCCTCTTATCATCCTTCTCTTCTTTTTCGTTCGTTTTTCTCTTCTTCGGCCCCTTAATGTCAGCCGTCTTCCGAGCCTTCATGATGTCGAACATGTTGGCGTACTGATAGCATCGGTTGAGTAGCTCAGTCATATTGCAAACCGGCTCCAAGGCTAGGGATCGAACCAGGTCGTGGTTTGTGACCCCATTGTGC
This sequence comes from Telopea speciosissima, assembly GCF_018873765.1. Taxonomy (NCBI): domain Eukaryota; kingdom Viridiplantae; phylum Streptophyta; class Magnoliopsida; order Proteales; family Proteaceae; genus Telopea; species Telopea speciosissima. The sequence continues at coordinate 23,355,432 of NC_057920.1, read as the reverse complement.
AGGGCGTTGAACGCCATGCCATCATCTAGGTCCTTTATTTCCAGGGACTCTCCATTGAAGTGAGTGATGTAATCCCGTATGGATTCATCGGGTCGCTGTTTCACTGCTAGCCGATTCGCTGCTGTCTTGTTTTGCTTCACACTACTTTAAAAACGGCTCACGAATGCCCGGACCAGCTCTATTAAGTTTTTGATGGAGGTCGGCTTCAACTTGGAGAACCACAGGGCCGCTGGTCCCTTCAAGGACGTTAGGAATGATCGGCATGACACGACGTCCGTACCCCCGTAGACCATCATCATCGCGTTGAAGTAGCTTATGTGGTCTTTGGGGTCGGTTTTCCTGTCGTAGGCCTAGAAGCTGGGCGGCTTGAACCCCTGAGGGAGTTTTGCCTTTATTATTTCGGCTGAGAACGGGTGTTTGCCCGGCCTAAAGTACTCCCCGGGGTCGGTCCCTTTCTCCAGGGCCTTCAACTTGTCATTGATCTCCTTGAGCTTACAGTCAAGCTCGTCCCCTGCGAGCCAGTTTGCGCCAGTATCTGTAATTCGTCCGTTCTGTTTGTCACGACCATCTTCTCTATGCTCATTCCTCTGATCCACTAATCTGGAGTTTCCTTCCCGTGATGTGTGTTGGTGGAATTACCGGGTACGGCTCTGTTCAGTTGGGCTGTGCACTTCTCGACGTGTCGCGATTGATGGCTCTATAGTGCTTGCCAGGTTCTCGTGCGTCTTGTTTGGCAGGTCTCCATTCCGGAGTACTCCCGGAGGTGGCATGCTCCTCCGAGTAGCCTAGGACGACCCGGCCTGGCTCTGGCTTCTCTGTGTACCTTCGCCCCTAGGGGTTCTTGCTGTCTCCTAGGCCCGAACTGGCAGACCCGGGGGAGCTAGTGGAAGGGTAGGAGCAAGCGTTACGGCAGGCATGAGGTTGAGTGCCCTTCCTGCTCGAACTTCCCTAAGCATGTCCCTAAAAAGGGCGTTCTGCTGGAGCACCTGCTGTTGCAGGTCATTAATTTGACCGATGGTTGCAGGTATGTTTGGATCCAAACCCATCGAGATCCCCACTGGAAGAGGCGGCGGCGGGGGAAGGGATCCCTCATTGACTTGCACCTTGCAGCGGCTGCTGTCTGCCGCGTTGTCAGTCGTACTCCATGTGCTCTGTCGCGAGCGTTTCATGCCGCTTGCCGGGTTGCCTGGTTCCCCTCCTGTTGGGTTACATCAGGGTTGGTGGGGACGACTTCTTGGTTCCCTGCAATGAGAGCTTTCGTAGGTTTGGAAGCGTCGTTCCCACAGACAACGCCAATCTGGTGCGACAAGAACTGGGGGGGAGTGTGCCGTTCCTGCAAAGAAGAAGACAGCAATAGAGGACCAGATTGAGCCGGTTTGGTCACTCCGTTGCCTAAGTCAGAACTCTTTAGCAACAAATGATAGTGATTGAAATCAGATGATCATAGAAGGAGGTTACCCAGTTATTTATAGGTGATTGAGAGAGTCCTGCTGGCGGTGCCATGACTTAATAGGAAAGGGAATCTTCCCGGCGCGAGTTTAGGTGGTTTGGAGCCTTTTCAACGCTGGGGATAAGCTTTCCAGCCCATCACGCCGCATCAGGCTAGATTAGTGCGCTGATTTAGGGCCGTTAGGGCCATCTTGCGCTATTTTCGGGGTGTGATTCCATCGCTTTATCCGGATTTGGCGTCGGGACGAGGTCGGCCCCTCTTAGGGTCGCTATCTACTCCAAGTCGGTTGTTCCTCGCCTCGTCCTCGGTGGTCGACCCCTCTCAAGATTGGGTCGCTACCTGCTCCAGGTCGGTCTGCCTTAACGTGTCCCTAGTGGGATGAGCTGATCGCAGGAATGCACCATCCTCGCTCACATGGGGTTCCACGTGTCAGAACCCTATTGGGCGCTGGTTTTATGACATATCAGGAAGAAACCACTGTTGTTTTTTAGATTTAAAATTTATGTGCTTGTGTTTACACCCTATTTTCAGTCTTTTTCGGTCAATAAAGAAATAGACTGAAAGAGAAATTCAAAAACAAAGGAAGGAACATCCAAATCAAGACAGCAAACAAGTATCTTTTATATTTTCTTTTTCTTTTTAGATGTAGGTTTTGCTAGGGTTGGTCCTGGCCCCAATTTCGCATTGGCTCGTGTTTCAAGAGATTTCAGTAAGTCTTGCTTGGAGAATAACTCCAGCAATATGTATTTTTAAAAAACATCCATTAGCATCAAGTTTTAAGCTTCAACAGATATGTTCTATAAGTATGCAATTTGATTTCAAAGTTCTTCTTTGTGGCATTGCAATTTTTACCATTAAAAGCCCTTGGAGCAACCGAGGCACTAGAAAGATCCTACTCTTTCCTGATTAGAAGTCAGATTCAATTAATTTTATGGCAACGCCTGTGCATCTTCAATTCACGCCGTCGATGCCGAAAAATATTGGTAACACTTGGCATGCCCGGTGGGACACTAGAATTGAATTATATCGCCAAGCAGAAGGAATGCCGATGAAGGGAATCCAGTCCCGAATTGGGCAATGAAAAGGTACTCAACTAGGGCCAAATTCCTTTGTAAGTGAGCACTGAGGAGCCATAACCCGCTGGATATTGGTCAATATTGGCCAATCAGGGGCACGATATACCAGTCTTGCTGCTGGTGTTTTGGATGGCCGGCTGCCTATTTTCTGGCCAATAACTAAACCTCTGTTGGTTGCCACCAAGTAAAGGGCAAGTGCGTGAACGACATGAGAGATTGTCAGAATTGTCCAACGATTACTTGTTTGTTTTGGTGGTTGATATGATCACGGAAGTGGCCCTACCCACGTAGCGGTTTTTTGTCAATCGTTTCGTTTAGTGGCAGATATGATCACAGCAGTAGCTCTACCCACCATAGTTCTCATGGCGTCTAGGCGACCCAAGGCGTTGGAGAGGGTCCAAAGTCAAATCGACACCAATTAGTCGCCCAAGTTGACCAAGGTGCTTGGATGCCTAGGCGACGGCTTGCCAACTATGCTACCCATGTACCAGTTTTTTGTCAACTGCCTCTGTGGGGTTAAGAACAAGACCAAGAGAAAGCGCTATGAAACAGTAGAAAATGCAGCCAAGAACTTCACCAGGGGGCAATCACTCTCAGACTCTTGCTCTTCTAAAGTCCACAGTGTCTTGGATTTTTCTTTCCTTTGCAACTTCTTCTCTTGGTCTTGATGACTGGTCATCGTGATGGTTGGCGATTGGAGTACCATGGTCACCAGTTGTCAGCATCACTATACAGTGGTGGTAGAGGTAGAGGACATAGTGAAAGGTCCTCGACTGATCCGCCTTCCTCGTCATCGTTGACACCTATCCCGATCAACTCTCTCTCAGAACCCTCTACTCCATACCCATCCCCACCTTAGCCCACCTCTTGAACCTATCCCGATCAACGAAATCCAAGCCCAGCTACCTACCACACAGGTTTAAAAAAAATCTGTCCTCCGGCATAGCATCACAGCTGCCACAGCCCTGGAACAAACTGCGCCAAACTGACTAGGACTACTACAGCAGTGTTGTGCACAGTTCATCCTCGAACGAGCCATCCTTGTCCACAATTCTCGAAGCTGCGGTATTCGTAAGGGACACCCTCTATACACTCCACTTTGTTCTCTTAAGGATTGTGTACCTATCTATTTATTTTTTTGCCTGCTATTTTGCTGTTCCCTATTATGCTCTAGTTTAACGGCTGTGAATCTGTTATATTCTTGTTTGTTAGTGAATCCAGCTGTTTTATTTTGTGTGGCCTGATCTGTTGTAGCCTTGCTAGCATTCTTAGCTGTTCTTTAGATCATAGTACTATATCTCGCGATATATCGGTATCTCGGGCCTACCGAGATATCCGAAATATCCGAGATATCAAATATTCCCGAAATATTGCATTTTTCTGCAATATTTCGGGGTCCATCTCGGGGTATTTGGCCATATTTAGGCACGAAACTTCATGGACACGACCTTATTTAAGCTTAATAAACACATTTAAACCATAAAATTGTAAAAATGTGAATTCAAATTGGTGTTTTGGGCTTGCACCTTGATTGACATATGGTCGCCGACCTTAATGTATAAATAGTTAAATACACATAGATTAATGAAATCACAACTTAAGTTACAAATTACAAGTGCTAAGCGCTAATAGTAGTTCTTTGTGCCTCCTGGATCAATCCCACTCATGCCTCGGGAGTCGACGTCCATTGCTCTGTTTGAATGACATATGTGGACCACGGTATAGAATCGGAGAAGAAACGAGTGTAGTCATCCACAAGTGTCACGTAAATGGAATCATCAACGATCTGTAGGTAACCTATCCTAGGATATAAACTAGGTTACCAATCGATCGATCAGTGAAGAAGATGATCCACTGTGATATGATGTTGGCGCCGGCGAGGCGCATGGCATTGGGTGCATGTATGGTCAGTGAGGTTGGTATCTAGGTCCGCTAGGGTATGCAAAGATGTTATCTACAAAAGATGATCCAAGTATGTCCCTGGGATGGGATAGTAGTCATAGTCCCCTACCCCACTAAAGCGCCCATATGATGATGATCCATATCCATATCCACCGTAAGGTTGTGATGCACCATAATCCGATGCCAATGGAGTGGCATGTGCGTCAAAAGATGGGGCACGCCAATGTCCGGTCCGGTCCTCCCTCCTATCACCCATACTCAAACCACCAACAGAGCTAGATAGGTTATCAATGTCCGTGTGATCGGGTTGCAATGTGTTTGTCGACCCCTACGCTTCTGTTGTATGTATGTAGGGGCCTCTCGAGGGGGGGCGGGGGCACGTGCTCGTGGTCCGTATCTTGTGTGGCATGATCAAACGTGTCTCTCCGGTGAATCGGAGTGGGTCTACAGTGCCGAATCCTGGGCCTCCGGCCTACCACATAACGCTCTCGCATGCGTCATATTCTTCACCAAGATCACCACCACCAACATCACCACCACCAAGATCACCATCACCACCACCAAGATCACCATCATCACCATCATCATCATTTGAGGACTTAGACAGCTTCATCATCGCGAACATTGCCACCAAATGGGCGGAATGGTATGGGTGAGGCTTCCTGCATGTATCGACCCTCGCTCGCCCATATACTGATCCCACATCACGCACCAATCTCGGAAGCTATCGCATGGGTCGGGCCTACCTCCCCTCCTCATCCAACATCTGGCTCACCTCTATCCTCACCCAATCCACAATAGGGTCCTCATCGTGCTGAGTCAACTTGAAAGATGTCGGCTAGATCAATGGTGCCCCTCCGTCCTCATATCCCATGCGTATGTGTTGCGCTTTCACCTCGAGTTGTAGTGCATACACACATGTCGGATAACGTTGAGACCCCATCTGTTGCGCTCTTGGAGTGGATGAGTGCAAAGGTACTCAGTTCCTCACAACCGGATGCGAAACATGTTTGGGCAAGGACTTTAATTGCTATTCTTCTAAGTTTTCCACCGATTCCCCCATACAACACCACCATTTAATTTGCATTACAAGTTTACAACAAAAAAGACGTGTCAAATGTTGTTTCAACTTTCAACTTTCAAATTTCAATACATATGTAATTTAAAACTTAAAAAGAATTACCGCATCACCACGTGCTCTCCTTATCGCGACCTCGGTTCCAAAACTTCCCATGCATCCCTAAATACCTTGATCTATACCCGTGTGGAAAATTAGTAAGTACTTCTTCACTACTTATTTGAAAGCATCGATAAGTTGAGTTTCCAAATGAACTCACTTCATTGTTGCAAATTGCTTGTAGTGCACCATCGGCTCCAACTTCTTCACTACTTGTTTCGCATCAATAAGTTGAGTTTCCAACCCAGCCTATTGTTATATTGATACTTAGGGTTGAAGTAGTATCTTGAAATATGACATATAGAATAGAGGTATTGTCAAATGCATAGGTAATTAGTAAATAATAATACTATGAATTAGTAAACATAAAACAAATTTACTCACCACCTTATGGTGGATGCATAAGTTGATTCTCCCAATGAGCATTTATGATATCTAAGAAGTGTTTGCTATCGAGGACCCACACTATAGACACTATCTTTCATCAAGTCTATTGCGGCATATAGACTGGCATGGTTGGGCCCTTCGAGCGGAGTCGGAACATGTAGAACTTGAATTCACGGCTCTAAAACTTTCACCACTTTGCTTAGTTTGGTCCGAAGTCCTCGGATGACATCGTTGTTTGTGCTTCCCTCCCATTTGCGATCTTGGAACCCTTCCATTGAAACCACTCCTCGAAAGCAAACATGCTTCTCGGCCGACCTTCTTTGTCTCAATGCTTTTGAGGGCAATGTAGTTGGTGGCAAATCTTGTGATGCCGGGCCTAACCAAGTCACCCCCACATTTTTCCCTCAATAGATTGAGTGCATAGGAGTGGTTGTATACAAAGTTGGTGACTTGTCTTGCACTTTCAACCACGGTCTTCACCAACTTTAACTTTCCCATATCTTTTAGCATTAAGTCAATGCAATGGGCTGCACAAGGAGTCCGAAGAGCCACTTATTATTGTTCATCATCTTCTCACCGGCCACTTGTTACTTCCATTGTCGTTCATAACTGGACAACATTCTCAATACCCACATCTTTTTCCACTACTTCCTTTAACAATCAGTAATATATTTTGCATCCTTTATCTCTTTGGATGCATCCAGCATTTGAGGAACACTCATCCTCCGATCACAATAAATCATGAAATTGATGATGGACTTTCTTGAGGCCCACCCATCCATCTCGCCATTATAGTCACCCCATATGTCTCCCACATATTCTTCATCTCACTAATGTACTCATCAATCTCACTCTTTTGTTGAGGTAGATAAACATTCATTACCTCATATGGGGTGGGGCCCTTGAATCCTGGGCGCCCGCAATGGTATCTATCATGGTATCATAATGGGGGCCTTGTGCAGGGTTTGCTTGGGATGGTATGGTATAGCATCCACTTAGCTATTGATTCTTTAACCAATCCCTTCATCCCCTTCCATGCTCCTTTGATTCTCGGGTTATTGCTTCCTTCTTCTTATGCAATTTAGGATCGGATGTTGATGGTGGTACGGTGCTGGTAGAGGTGTTGGGGTTGCCCTCACACTTTGTGATCTTTTAAAAGGATTCAAAGTTTTAGGACCTCCGAACTCCAGCTCCTCCACTACCCCCTACTCTTTGTCTCTCTGATCATCTTGAAAACTTCCTCTACTCCTTGAAACAGTCCGCCTAAAATCCCTAGCCTCCTCTCTTTGCTTGTATGTCATCGTGCACGCAATGTCATCATCGAGGAGGAGTCATCATCATCATCATCATTGTATCGTCTTCCTCCTCCCATCGAACTCCTCACCGTATCCTCAAGTTGTTCTCTTATCCTTTCGCTTGTCACCTTCCTCTTCTTTCTTCCCCTCAAACTATCACCAATCTCCTGGCTACTTCAAGTAGGGACCATATGACAACCTACAACATCTTTAGATCCTCCAAATGTCGGATGTTGTTTAAGCTCACTGACCCACCTCCCATAAATTGCATGTGACAATAATTACATATAGATTTTCTCTTATCCCCATCAATGGGAGTACCATGTAACCATGCAATGTCACCCCTATCTTGGCTGGTTGGTCTCTCTTGTTCCCTCTGTTCTCTTTGTTCCGTCCGCCCCTTTGTTGACTACTTTCCCCACCTTTTGCTTGCCCTCGACGCGTTGTCTATCACGATCCGCCATAATGATACTTGTTTATCGCAATGTAAGTAACACAAATAATTAAAAAACTTAATGTAGATGCACTTCAATTGACACTTTTAGATTACTAATACACTTGTATAGTTATTTAATATTTTTCCCCTAACCCTTATATTTTTCACAAAATTAAAACCAATTTTTTATATATAATGTTAATATAAGTATTGACCTAACACAACAAAACTATGAATTAGTAAACATAATATACATGTAATGCATCTCAAAACATATAGAAATAACTTTCATATTTTTCATTATTTTTTAAACTTAAAACTCATATTTTTCCTTATTTATTTCTGTTTTTTAATTTTTATATATTTTTCTTAATTTTCGAAAATTAAAAGAATTATTTAAGAGCAGAAAAATAAATCCGACAATCGTGAAGCCGTAGATCGGCCATTGGTGTCTAACATATATTTAATTCATTACCATCCAAGTCATATTACCCCTAATTATTTCCTATTTTAGTTGTAGGAAAATGAATTTTTAAAACCAGAAAAAAATAAAAAAATACATATGGGAAAAAATTTCGACACCGTGAGGTCTGTAGATCGGCCTCCGGTGTCTAACATATATTAATATCATCAACATCCAACAACATTTGTACAAAGTTTTTTAAAAAAATAGTTTTAGAGAAATATAATTTACCTTAAATAATGAAAATAGGCTTGGATGATGAGCTTAGATGACCCTCCGACGTCTTCCCGCGACAAGGAGCTTCAATGAGGCTTGGAAGGGAGGAAGAAGAGAGAATTTCATTTAGCAGCTCTCGGTGAAATATCGACCAAGAGCTGCGAAATATGAAATTTATAAGGATTTTGAATGTGACACTATTGTCACTTTACAATATCTCGCGATATATCGTGATATCTCGCGATATATCGTGAGTTCCACGATATATCGCCGAAATATCTCGATATATCGACGAGTTATTGTACTTTTTATTCGACCTTGTTTCGTATCTCGGTCATGTCGAGATTCACGAAATATCGCGATATATCGCCGATATTTCGCGAGATTTTATACCATGCTTTAGATAGAGATCGAATTAAAATTTTGGATGTAGCATTCTTAGCTGTTCTATAGATAGAGATCGGATTAAAATTTTTGGTGTAGTGCTCATTTTATTGCAGTAAGATTGTAGACCTAAGCCTAGTTTCTCCTCTCTCCTTTACTTTTGCTATTGTGTTCAACTTGAATTTCCTATATTGCCATTTACCTAGTGAAACTTGTCTCTTGAACTTTGGACTGCATACATTGCGAGATACTGACACTTGGTGGAATTGTTTAGATTGTTTTTTGTATATTGGCTTGTATCTATTATGTCGTGCTTTCTATTCTTAGGTGTTGAGGTTGACTGAATCACATGTTTATTCTTGGGTCTTAATGACATGTTTATGCTTTCCAACTTTATCTGTTTAGTTTTATGCACTGTTGCACCATCCATATATTTTGTTCTGTTTGTATATGCACCTTTTCCCAACTGTATGAGTGTCTTTTAATGCATTTAAGTACCTTTTTGTATATTATTATCTACTATATATCTATTTTCGTATAGTGCTGCATCAGGTCAGCAACTGACACTTTATTTATCCAGCCAATCACCTTTTTGCATGCATCTTCTTGTTTTCTGATTTAATGTTCTTTTATTGCTATCATGTCTTATCCTCCTTACCTGGCTAGGTCGTCCTGCGTATGCGACACCACATTGATGCCTGAATGCGGTGATAAGTAGGCAAGGGCAAGTGAGAGGAATTTGCCAGCCCAGAAACGTAGGATTAGATTGGCTTCGTGGAACATTGGATCCTTAACGTGTAAGAGCTTGGAGTTTATAGATGTTATGAGGAGACGAAGGATTAATATAGCTTGTATCCAAGAGACTAGATGGAAGGGTAACAAATCAAAATTGTTGGATGACTTCAAACTTTGGTATTCGGGAGACCAAAGTAATAGAAACGGAGTGGAGATAATAGTGGATAAAGATCTAAAGAAAGATGTAGTGGAGGTCAAAAGATTGGGTGATAGGATTATATCCATTAAGTTAGTGTTGGCGAAAGAGGTTATCAATATCGTTTGCGCATACGTACCCCAGATAGAACTAGATAAAAGTAGGAAGCGCCAATTTTGGGACAACATGGATGAGTAAATGCAGGGTTTTGGCCAAGATGAAACGATTATTATTTGAGGTGACCTGGACGACCATGTTGGGAGTGATTGTGGAGGCTATGAAGGTGCTCATGGAGGCTTCAGAATTGGGGAGAGGAATGAGGAGGGGACCTTAATCCTAGACTTTTTGGTAACTTACGAGCTATCCATTGTGAACACTTTCTTTGAAAAAAGAGAGGAACACTTAGTTACCTACAAAAGTGGGATTCACTCTAGTCAAATTGATTTCTTCCTAAGTAGAAGGGCAGACATAATGTTCTGTAAGGATTGTAAGGTTATTCCTGGGGAGAGTCTGCCCACCCTACATAGACTGGTGGTCCTCGATATGTGCTTCAGTGCATAAAAGTATAGGAGGATGGAACCTATGTACCTTAAGATAGGATGGTGGAGTCTAAAAGGGGAGTCCCTAGGCATATTTACTGAAGATGTGGCTAAACATGGAAAGGTGAACCTTGAGGGAGATACCAATGTGATGTGGAATGAGATGATGGCTTGTATTAAGAGGGTTTCCAAAGAAGTGTTAGGGAAAGCAAAGGGTAGGTGTTAGGCCCCTAGGGAGACTTGGTGGTGGGATGAGGAGGTTCAAGCAGCCATCAAGACTAAGAAAGAGAGGTTTAAAACATGGCAACGTACTCAAGAAATAGATGATAAAAGAGGTATAACGAGGCCAGAAACGAGGCTAGGAAGATGGTGGGCATGGCTAGGGCGAGAAAATACGAGGAGCTTTATATTAATCTACACATAAAGGAAGGGGAAAAAGCTAATTATAAAATAGCTAAAATGAGAGAAAGGAATAGTCAGTTGTCAAGGTGTCGCCAAGGCACCGCTTAGGTTTCCAGGCGGATTTCTACATGCTTAGGCGGCTGCCGAGCGCCTTGCATTGGGTTAATTAGTACCGAAGCAGGTTCTGACACTTATTTATGCCAAATATCGTTTGAGTGTTGATATTTCATTTACTTAAGATATTATTCATAAATAAGCAAATACCCCTTATTTGAATCCAATAAAAATAGTTAAAAAATAAAATTCCAAAAGGATAAAAAGTGAACCCCCCCCAGTTCAAGAACAAAAATTGGATTTTTGGCGATAGGTGAAATTTTCAACTTTGTAATGCTGGGGTTTTTCTCAAATTTAAAAATTCCATAAATCTTAATATGGTAAAACATTGCTAAAAACCAAAAGTGCTGGAAATTATTCTATTGTTTTGATATCTAAAAATTATTTTCATTTAGAGCGATTTTGACAGCATTCACGCGCACCAAATAAGGTTTTATCAGAACATAACTCCTTTAATACAAATCAGATTTAAGCAATCTTGGATTTGTTGGAAAGCTGGTTTTGTGCTCTTCCTAATATAAAAAGTCTCATGTAAAAATAAAATCACTTAATCAATCAAATTTCTTAGAAAACAAGAACATTTCTCTAAATCGAGAGCAAGTTAATTACTTATTGATAACATCATATTTTATAAGAACAGTCTAAACCAAATGTGAGACTATGTATACTTGAAAATGACCAATTTCAAGAACATATAAACCAAATGTGTGTTTTGATTGTTTTTCACACATATAACTGATATATTAAAAAAAAAATATTGGAACGCGATTTAGGCCGCCTAGGCACCGCTTAGGCGCCGCCTAAGCGCTTAGGGAGGACCTCAAATGCCTTGGATCGCCTAGCGCCTTGACAACTAGGGGAAGAGTAGAGATTTCGACCAGATGAGCTGTATAAAAGGGGAGGATCGAAGAGTGTTGGCAAGGGATGAGGACATTGTAAGGAGATGGGATGAGTATATTTGTGAACTTCAAAATCGAGATAGTTCCAATATGACCGAACCGGTTAATTGCATTATTCATCAAGATACCACGCATCATAGATATCTACGAAAGATTTGTAATGGAAGTTAAAAGAAGCCTTGAGAAAAATGAAAGGCATTGGGCCCAAATGATATCCCAATAGAAGTATGGAAGGCCCTAGGAGTACATGGAGTTTATTGGTTAACCTAGTTATTTAACAAGATAATGATCTAAAGGAAAATGCCAGATGATTGGAGGAGAAGCATTGTAGTTTCAGTCTACAAAAATAAGGGTGATGTCCAGAGTTGCAATTACTATATAAGCGTAAAACTAATAAGTTATACTATGAAACTTTAGGAGAAGGTTACTGAAGCCCGTCTGAGAAGAGAGACTCATATCTCGAAGAATCAATTTGGTTTTATGTCAGGTTGATCCATGGTAGAATCTATTTACCAATTGAGGAGGCTCATGGAAATATGTAGAGCTAGCAAAAAGGATCTCCATATGGTCTTTATTGACCTGGAGAAAGCCTACGACAATCCCTAGAGATTTAATCCGGCATGTTCATGCGAAGAGAGGGGTGTCGAGTAAGTATATAGAGGTAATTAAACATATGTATGAAGGTGTAGTGATCCGTGTGACATTAGTGGGAGGCTAGGGTAAGGAATTACCAGTTACGGTTGGGTTACATCAAGTATCAGCCCTAAGCCCTTATTTGTTTGCGCTTGTCATCCAAGACGAGGTACCTTGGTGTATGCTCTTCGTCGATGATATCGTTTTGGTGGCCGAGACAAAGCAGGGATTAACGCTAAGTTAGAGATGTGGAGATTGACCTCGGAAACAAAAGGCTTTAAAATAGTAGATCAACGACAGAATATATTAGATGTAATTTAAGTCACACTTTGATGGATGGTGACATGGTGAAAATTGAGAGAGAGATACCACTAAGTGACTATGTCAGATATATGGGGTCTATCATACGCAAAGAAGGTCACATAGATGATGATGTTTCACAAAAAATTAAAGTGGGATGGATGAAGTGGAGAGGTGCGACCGGAGTACTGTGTGACCAACACATTCCTTTAAAGCTTAAAGGAAAATTCTACAGTACTGTTGTCCAATCTACTATGACGTATGGGTCATAGTTATGAAGTCGTCGCCAAGGCGCCACCTAGGCGTCTAGGCCAATCTCTAGAGGCCTAGGCGATTGTGATACAGCTCCAAGTAGGAAGGAGAAGAAGAAGAAGAAGTCTTGAACTTAGGGCTTGATTAGGGAGCCATAGATTAGGATTATTATTTTCCATACTTCGTTTATTTTCCTGTTTTTAGATTGAACTGGTTTAGAATTGGTTGCACCCAATTGGTTCAATTGGTCTAATTTAAGTGAAGTGTTCCTATTGGTTAATAGGTCCTTAAATCCTATTGGCTAGTATGGAATCTTCTTTTAAATTAGTTGTTTTAAGTTAGATTCTTTTAAATTAAGTTAGTAGGGGTAGTTAGGACATTTTACATCTTTAATTACTATCTTTTGAATTATATTCCTTCCCTTCCACGATTTTGTGGAGGAGAAGATTTTAATTTGTATTAGGATTTGGCATAAAGCCATATTATAAATAAAGTAAATCGTGGAGAGCTCCCCCACACTGAATTTTGAATTAAAAGGTCTGTTTGCTGCTGTCGGCTGTTGCTGCTGCTGCTGCTGCTGCTCTTTGTGAGTATATATCCTTGTGGATCTCAAGGTGGATAGGGTGGGTGGACTCCTGCAACTCCTTGCATCGTGAAGATCGGGAGGTTTCTTCAAGTTATCAAGTTGTTGCCATTGTCTCTGCAATCCAGTAAGTTTGAATCTGCAATTTGATTTCAAACCACCTTCTAATCTGTCCAACCATTCCCCCTTCATTAGACCTAGTCCACACCCCTCTCCATCCATCAAGCCCTAACCTCCATTGAACCTGTAACTCCTACCTTAACTAGGACTCCCTCATAACTTCAGATTTGTCCATCAGTTTCAAACCAAACTTCCAACATACAACCCCCACACTTCTCCCCACACTCGATCCAAAATCCAGCTCATAACTCCTACTCTATCCCCTCCATTCCTCTACTCCATTAAACCTACAACCTGCAACTGCAGAATTTTAAAACCTTCCCAAATCCTATTTTTTATATGCTATAAAAGCACCCTAGACCTACATATTAAAGTCATATAAGATCCATTCCCAAATTCCCATCCTAAACCCTAGAATTAACCTAAAACCTAGTGTTGTCCATTCGAACCAGCAACCCCTTTTGCTATTGATCCTGTTATCTAGCTCCTAGTAGGTCTCCTACCTATCTAGGACTACATTAATTCGTATCAGAGCCATGGCTGAACATAGCAATCCGGTGCTGCCATAACTACTCGATCCTTTGGTAGCAATGTTAGAGATGTTTTAGAAATTTACTGCCGACCAGGAGACTTTGGTTGAAGATTTTAGAGCTGAACAGAGAGCTATTACTGAAAGGCTGCGAGTAATTGAGCATAGACAACTTGCACTTAATGGGGACAACAATGTACCCATAGAAGAAGACAGGTACCAACTCCATTCAGTGGTACAGAGGTTGCCTGAGAGAGATGGGAGCCCCAGAGATGACTACAGGGGTTATAGAGATGGACACATAAGTTACAGGGACATATTCAAAGCTGACCGAGATGACAGGGATGGTAGAGATCATTACAGAGATTGTCGGGACAGACCTAGAAAAGCCCGTGAGCCTTCTCGGGAACACAGAGATCACCACCGAGGCTACAGAGACAGAGATAGGAAGACTGGGACAGAGACAGAGGTTGCCAGCCTACTTTTGAGGAGTATATGAGGTCCTACTTCACTGGAGACCAGGGTACTAATCGACGCTATACAGACAACCAAAAGGTGAAGCTTGAGCTGAAAGAATTCGATGGTCACCCTGACCCCCAGGTATTTTATGACTGGCTGGCTGTAGTAGAAGATTACTTCGACTGGTATGATCTGTCTAAAGAGAGGAAAATGAAGTTAGTCCGTGCTAAACTTGTCGGACTAGGACGTGAGTGGTGGAGAACTACTGAAAGAGAGATGGACTTTAATGGTACTGCATCCCGCACTTGGGAAGACATGAAATACGACCTGAGTAAGCAATACTTGCCAAGGCACTTCAGGTCTCAGCAGCTATAGGATCAATTCAACTCCCTCTGCCAAGAAACCATGACTGTGACTGAATACATGGGGAAATTCGATGCTCTTTCTTCTGACATTGGCATTAGGGAGGAGGGCATCCAAATGCTTTCCCGGTTCAGATTGGGTCTGTCAGGTGAGATCAACAGGGCAATGAGGGTGGTTGACGTTGTAGATGTTCGAGATTACTGAGGCCTTGAAAGCAGAGGAGCTATTAGCTTCAAGTAAACAGCCGGGTTCTACTTCCAAGCTGGCCTACATCAACACTAGTACCTCAAAACAAGGTTCCTCTATAGGTAGCACCTCTCGCCCTGCTGTTCCCCCACGTGTGGATGATAAGGGCAAAGCTCCTATGGGCCGAAATGACCCTTTCACTTGTTATTACTGCCAAAACAAGGGGCATATTGCTAGGGACTGCCCACACAAGAAGAAGTCTGTCAACGTGGCTGAAAAGGAAGGAGTTCAAGGTGAAGGTGAAGACCAGGGCGAAATTCATTTCCATGCCCTTCCCCCTGATGATGATGACGATGTGGCTGCTTATCTTGAAGACGAAGGTAAGGAGCCTAGAGGTGTTCATGTGATCCTTCAAGAGGCTGCTACCCAGCCAGAGTTCTAGCCGCCTTCATCCGTCAAAGAGTTGTTGTCCGCATACAAGCTTGAACCATCCGCTGAAGATGAACGCAAGAAACTTGATCTTGATTTGGAAGACCATTCTGTGATCTCCAGCCATTCATCGGAGATGAATGTTTTCAAGACGGGGAAAGTTGATGCAGCTCCAATTAGGAAGAAGAAGAAGAAGAAGAAGTCCTGAACTTAGGGCTTGATTAAGGAGCCATAGATTAGGACTATTATTTTTCATATTTAGTTTATTTTCCTGTTTTTAGATTGAACCGGTTTAGAATTGGTTGCACCCAATTGGTTCAATTGGTCTAATTTAAGTGAAGTGTTCCTATTGGTTAATAGGTCCTTAAATCCTATTGGCTAGTATGGAATATTCTTTTAAATTAGTTGTTTTAAGTTAGATTCTTTTAAATTAAGTTAGTAGGGGTAGTTAGGACATTTTATAGTTTTAATTACTATCTTTTGAATTATATTCCTTCCCTTCCACAATTTTGTAAAGGAGAAGATTTTAATTTGTTTTAGGATTTGGCATTAAGCCATATTATAAATAAAGTAAATCGAGGAGGGCTCCCCCACACTGAATTTTGAATTAAAAAGTCTGTTTGCTGGTGCCGGCTGCCGGTTGTTGCTGCTGCTCCTGCTCTTTATGAGTGTATATCCTTGTGGATCTCAAGGTGGATAGGGTGGGTGGACTCCTGCGACTCCTTGCATCGTGAAGATCGGGAGGTTTCTTCAAGTTATCAAGGTGCTGCCGTTGTCTCTGCAATCCAGTAAGTTTGAATCTGCTGTTTGATTTCAAACCTTCTTCTTCTAATCTGTCCAACCATTCCCCCTTCATTAGACCTAGTCCACACCCCCCTCCATCCATCAAACCCTAACCTCCATTAAACCTGCAACTCCTACCTTAACTAGGACTCCCTCATAACTTCAGATCTGTTCATCAGTTTCAAACCAAACTTCCAGCATACAACCCCCACACTCGATCCAAAATCCAGCTCATAGCTCCCACTCTATCCCCTCCATTCCTCCACTTCATTAAACCCAAAACCTGCAACTCAATTCTGTCCAAAATTGCAGAATTTTAAAACCTTCCCAAATCCTATTATTTACATGCCATAAAAGCACCCTAGACCTGCATATTAAAGCCATATAAGACCCATTCCCAAATTCCCATCCTAAACCCTAGAATTAACCTAAAACCTAGTGTTGTCCATTCGAACTAGCAACCCCTTTTGCTGTTGATCCTGTTATCTAGCTCCTAGTAGGTCTCCTACCTATCTAGGACTACATTAGATTGTCTCCTTAGTGCATGGCGCCTTGCACTAATTTAATTGGTATCAAACTGGTTTCTTGCCCTTATTTATGCCTAAGTAAATGTTTTTATATTTGTTATTTCATTTACTTAAGATATTATTCAAAAATATGAAAATACCCCCTTATTTAAATCCAATAAAAATAGTTCAAAAAATCAAATTCCAAAAGGTAAAAAGTCAACCCCCTCAATTCAAGAACAAAATTGGATTTTTGGCAGTAGGTCAAATTTTCACCTTCTAATGCTTTGGTTTTTCTTAAATCTAAAAATTCCATAAATCTTAATATGTTAAAACATTGCTAAAAACCCAAAGTGCGGTAAAATATTCATTTGTTTTGATATCTAAAAAATTATTTTCATTCGGAGTGATTTTGACAACATTCGCACACACCAAATAAGGTTTGACCGGCACATAACTCCTTCAATATAAATCAGATTTAAGCAATCTTGGATTTGTTGGAAAGCTGGTTTTGTGTTCTACCTTATATAAAAAATGTCATGCAAAAATAAATGGATAAATTACTCCCCCTCTCCTCGATTATGCCCGAATGATAAGCCCACCCCTGGGTATTGAGTAATAACTCTCCCCTCCCCTGAAATCAAAAGATTCTATCAACCGTACCCATTCCGTGAAAATCGCTGTTAAGTGATAGAAAAATACTATATTACCCCCTACTTCTTCTTCTTCCTCCTCCTACAACTCCACCCCCACCCTGCTGCCAATTCAACCCATCTCACCGCCCCCACCCATGCTATCTCCGCTTACTGCAGAAACCACCAAATTAGGAATTGTTAAGAGAGAGATGTAGAGAATGCTTGAATGAATAAATCGATCATTCAGGCCCTGTTAATATAAAGAACAGAATTACTACTGAAAATAGAAACTTAACTCAGTCCTAGTCCTACTAGGAATTCCTAATACAACTAGGAATCCCAAACTAGGACTCGGCTGGGGAAAAACAATAAAAGGAATAAAAAATAAAGAAAAAGAAACATAAATAAAGTGGGACTAACCACCCTAACTTGACTAGGACTAATCCTAGTAAGCTAGGACAGGTAGGACCAATCCTAGTGGAACTAGGACTGATTGGGGTAAGCAGTAAGCAGCCTATTTCAACAAGAATAACTAATCCACTTAAAATAACTAAGCAACAAAATATAAGATAATAATTGGCCAACAAAGGGATAAGATGTGATTGAAAAAAGAACTAGGATAACCGTTAAGTCACATAAGCAGTTAAAATCTGGGAGAAAGAAAGGAAGAAATTACATCAAAATTCCAAAGAAACCCTCTCTCTCTCTCTCTCTCTCCTTTATCGTCTTCTTTCTTTCTTCCAGGATGTAAACGCGGATTAACCGTAAATAGATAGAACTTAAAAGACCAAACAAACCAAGCGGAACTAAAGTAAAAGGAACTCAAAACACCAAACAAAAGGCTAGAAATCAGAGAAGTAGCAGAATGAAGCACAAGGATTTTTGGATGAAACGAATTCGAATGACCAAAAACCTATAATTCAGCAAACTAGACCAATTCCAACAGTGCAAATAGTGATACAAGTATTTTCCGCCGACAGTACCGTGCATTTCTAAAATTTTGTTTCAAGGAAAACCATTAACTCTAAATCAAGAGTAGTTTAATTACTTATTGATAAGATCATACTTACTAAGAATAGTATAAACCAAATGTGAGACTAGGCCTACCTAGACAATAACCAATTCCAAGAACAATATAAACCAAATGTAGGTTTTGATTTTTTCAAACTTCCAGTGGCTTGCTTCTTCAATTCTGCTATCTTCTAGTTCTATGTTTTTTTTTGATGACTTGATGTGGCTTAATATTGATTTTTGATTACTTGATATGACTTAATGTTAATTTTTTGATGATTTGATGTTGATTTTTTATGACTTTTATTTTTATGAATGAAAATTTAAATTACGAAGAAAAAAGAGAGGGAGATACAATAAAAGAACAAAAGCAAAAAAGCCTAATGTGGATTAGGCTGCAGAAGGGAAATAGGAAGACCCCAGGATACAACAATAAGCCTCTTTCTTGGGAATTGGGAAATCCTTAACAGGAGCAAGGGGGAGGGAACCAAGTTTGGTGGAAACTTCGAAAAAGATGGCATTCCAGATCTTGTCTGAGGAACGGGACTTGGAAGTCCATCTTGTAAGATTGCATTCCATCCAAATATGAGAGAGGTATACAAGGTGAGCTTGCCGACTGAGTCACAAATAGTCTTCCTTCCAAACGTCATGTCAATCCAAAGCCATTCACGATGAAGGGGGAGGGGTCTTCTTCTAACTGGCCATCGGGTAGTTAAGGCTCTTTTCCCGAAGGATGAGGCAAAGGGACAAGAGAAGAATAGGTGGTCTGTGTCTTCAAGGCCATCCCAGCAAAGACAGCAACGGGGGGAGACCTGGATGTGGCGGCGGATAAGGAATGCTTGAGTCAAAAGGCAATTGGATAAAGCTCACCAAGAGGTGAAGCTGTGACGGGGGAATGTGACCCTTGAACCGGACAACTTTGGACCAAGGGGTTGGGTGCCTCTGAGTCTAACCATATCCCAAGCTGAATGAGAGCTGAAATTGCTTGAAGGGTAAGGTAGCCAAAGGATTGAGTCTCTTCTGCCACTGTGCCCACAGGGGATGGGGGGGTGGGAGGGAGTTCCAGAGTACCTCTAAAGGGGGAGAGGAAGGGGGAGACCAGGCACCTCTGAAAATGATGGATGCAACCATGGAAAATCTATCTGCCCTGGAGGAATAGATCTCTCAAGAGCTCACAACCAAGGAGAAGACACCTGGGGGATGCCATATGTCGAGCCAAAGGGAGGTAGTACGGTCGTCGTCGATTTTGCAAGAGATGGCTTCCATGGCTATGTGCCTGATTTACAAAATTCTGCTCCACACCCATGAAGCATCGAATGAGAGGCTGACCGACCAAATGGAATCTCTGCAAAGAGGACCAACATAAACCCTAGATGTCCAAATACTGTATTTTTTGGGGAGGATCTTCCAAATAAGCTTGAGAGAGCTAGCAAGGGATTTTTTATGACTTGATGTGGCATAATGTTGATTTTTTATAATAAAAGGTACATGTTGTAGCATACTAAATAATGTTAGAAAAGAGAGGAAATAAACAATAACACTTAGGCACTCCTCCACTGCCTTAGGTTGCCTTGACAATTATGGTATGGGGCGGAATGTTGGGCAGTTAAGAAATGTCATATAGCGAAGCTATATGTTGCAGAGATGAGGATGTTAAGATGGATGTGCGACAAAACTAGGAATGATAAAGTGAGGAACGAACGTATTAGAGCTGATGTGGGAGTTACCCTGATCAGTGACAAGCTCTGAGAATGTCGTATGAGGTGGTTTGGCCATGTGCAACGAAGGCCTGGGGATGCCCCAGTAAAGAGGACTGATCTGATGCCGATCGAAAGAGGAGCTAAAAGAGCTAGGGGCAGGCCTAAAATGACCATAGGCGAAGTTGTGAAGAATGGCATGCATAGTCTGGGTGTTGTGCCAAGTATGGCCTCAGATAGATCCTATTGGAGGGCAAGGATCCAAGTTATCGACACCATGTAGCTTAGATTTTCCTGGTTTCCTAGGCTGTCCTCCTTCCTCTTACTTTCATTTTTCATTACTTTTATTTTTTTAATCTCATTTCTTTATTTTTACTCTTCATCCCTCTTACTTTCCTTTCCCTTTTTGTGGACCTCAGTTTTTCTCTACTTTGGTTTGAAAGGATCTATGTAGCCAACATGGTATAAGATCTCGGCAAGATCTCACTATTTTCTCGTTTTTGGCAGCTCTCGAGGCGAAACCATATGCAATACCAAAAACATACAATATCTCGGCCGAGATCTCGACCTATATCTCGGTCTCGACTCGAACCAAATCAACTTATAACATATACAACATCCCTCGGCGAGATTTCGACCCCAAAGTCTAAATCTTGCCTCCTCTCGCCAATCCCGATCTGTTGTGAAGGGAAAACCCAACTTTGGTGGATTTTTTTTGGCAAATCTCACCTCTTAGTGAAGATTAAAGCCTGTGGATTCAACATTCAAGATTCAACATCAAGAAAGGGAGTTGGTTTGCTTCTCAAGAACACTGTTACGTAACTATTCTTCCATAAAATAAAAATTTTCATAGAATCATGATTAATGCTTGTTTGTTGATTATGTACTTATTATATGCGATTATAGTAGTTACCAAGGCGGGAAGGTGATCAAGGCATTTTGGAGGGGCAAAATTCAAGGCGACGCCGCCATGGCGGCAAGGCGACTGCCATGGCACCCAAGGCGTCTAAGGTGACCAAGGAGCCTGGACGCCATGGCGACGCCTTGATAACTATGTATGTGATACAATGTCCACTGATCATTTTTTTCATACAAACATGATCAAAATAGTGAAAAATATCTGTTTTACCTTCAGCCACTCGTTTCAGTATTAGCTACTTTCAAATGGTAGGACTTATTACACACTTATACTTCTATGTTTAACCTGTGTCTCTTACTTTCTTTCAAAGTTTCTAACAATTATTAACAAACAGTCGAACCATCAGCCTAATGCTTAAATGGTTTATGGTTTGATGTATTTTAGTTCCTAATGCTTATATAAGTTGTTTTACACCTCTACTTTAATTATATGAGTTCTACATATTGCGTGAAATAGGCTAGGGTAGACCTCATGCACACCGTAGACTACCAACTTAGGGTCCCTAGTCAAAGTACCATTTTGGGTTTGCATTTGTAAAAACTAATGGTCCCACTGTGTTTAGAATGCCTAAAATAGGGGGATTGTCAAGTTTCAGCCCCTATCTTGGCCATATGGCCACCGAAGGTTCGAAAACAACCATCGAGTTGAGGGAAGTAAAAATACAAGATCTCGCCAGGATCTTGGCATATCTCGGTTTTGTGGCCTGGCGAAACCGAGAAACCGAGATCTAAAACCTTGGTAGCCAACCCCATTTGGTTGGGACAAGACCGAGTAGTTGTTGTTGTCTCGCATGCTTGGTAAGACTATTTTAGTGCTCCTGATATTAATGCTCCGTTATGGAAATAAGTTGACTCTTATATACAATGTCTTGTAACTATAGTCTAAAAGTAAACAGACTAACAATCATCTTTTACCTTCTTGTTCTTTTTCCTTAGTTAGGTGTGCTTTCTATAAATGACATCTAGCATATTGTTGATTTGTAGGAATTGGCTTCAAAAGTGTATTTCTGATAACAGCTCAGCCTTACGTTTTCAGTAATGGGTATCAGATAAGGTTCAGCGAAGATCCATGTCCAGATTGCAATGTTGGATACATTGTACCAGAATGGGTTGAGGAGAATCCTACTGTTGCAGACATAAAACAGATATATGGTTCTGCTAGTACTTTTCCAGCCACAACAATAGTCTTACCTTTGAAATCTGATAAGGTGGGACCTGTTAAGCAACAGCTTTCCTCCATGCATCCCGAAGTTCTGTTATTTCTTTCCAAGATCAAGCAGCTTTCTATTAGGGAAGATAATGAGGATCGTAGACTCAATACAGTTAGTGCAATCTCTATTTCAAGTGAGACTGATTTTGTTATGAGGAAGAACATCGATGCAGAGTCTTACACCCTTCATCTCTCAACTGAGGAAAATGATAAGGAAAGCGAAAGAGAATGCAGCTACCATATGTGGAGGCAGAAATTTCCTGTTATGCTGGAAAACAGAGTAGAACGAAAGGAGGTTGAGGAATGGATGATCACTCTAGCATTTCCAAATGGACAGCGTCTTAATAGAGGGATGAACTCACCTGGGGTCTACGCATTTCTGCCAACAGAAATGGTCACAAATTTTCCCTTCATAATCCAAGCTGATTTTATTCTAGCATCATCCAGGGAAACTGTTCGCTTGGACAACCAATGGAATCAGGGGATTCTTGACTGTGTGCCCTGTGCATTTGTTAATGCTTTCATCTCACTTGTGAAGAATACTGAA